>NC_084821.1:59882632-60182632 GCF_958449725.1 Rosa rugosa | reverse complement strand
AAACTCTTAACTATTTAAGCAATGCAAACAAATATATAACTATGATAGATACTCATTGGAACTCTTGTGAAGAAGGCAAAGTCCAGAGGCATTGCTGATAAGTAACCAATCAATAGGACACCAGACTTTTTCCCTGCGCATGATTCTCAATATTCTTTATCTTCTTGCATGCAGTCATGCAGAGAACACTTCTGGCTTTAATTATGTCTAGTTCTGGGCAATTGATATTCCTCTGCTGTTGTATTGAGCACAAAGTTGGGAAATGCTAGAGATATGTCCTTGAGAAAAGTGCATCCAATTCATGAATGTTAATTAATTCTGAACAAAAACAACTGCTAAAGATGAAAATAGGCCTATAATTCAAAAATTAAGACCACATACCCTGTCAAAAAAGAGGCTATTCTTACTGCTATTTTGAAACGCAGCTTGAGCTCTTCCTCTTTCAAAGCAGATGATGTTGTTGCTATTTCTGCCACCTTTTCCAAATCCACTCCAAGAACTACAAAAGAAATAAGCAGAAATACAATGATATATTGTACAAACCCAATTCTAAACTTACAAGTATATTGACTTCTTAGTTGTTTGACTCCTCTAATACTATAATTTCATCATAAGTTAAATTCAACAATTTCACCGAATGAACCCCAGTTTGAATAAACAATAAAAACAAAATTTGAGACACCCAAAAATCAGGGATAATGGAATCTAGAACCCTGACCCAGATCACCGACAATCCCAAACTCGAAAAAGGTACATTGTTATTGACAGAAATCCACGAAAATAATTGAGAATGATACTTGCAGAAGGAACTAAAGAATGGACAGTACCAATTATTGAATTACATGCCAAAAAGGGGTCTAACTTCCCACTACATGTATGTGTGTACTCGCCTTCCACCTGTGCCTGCGTACATATAGGTCATGCATCTTAGTTGCAAGGAATGCATGATTATTATGATGAAATACCAAAACAAGGAATAAATTAAGGATAAAGAGCTTACAGTGAAATTAGAAAAATATGGAGAAGAGGCAAAAGATAAAGAGCTTGGCCCTTTTGGCCAAAAAACTTAAACTGAGGAACGTAAGGATATCTGAGAAGACAAAGAGGTTCACCTTTTGTCCAGATCCAGCTTAATCTCATCAACTTGATCATGAATCCCGGCAGTGAAGGATGCTTCGTTCTCAAGAATGCCAACAATTTTGCCAACCAACAAATTTGTTGCAGCTGGGGCCATACATGCCTTCTAATCTATCAAATCTTGAATTATTGATTAGTACGCACACTGTGTAAACAAGAGAGATGCTTCAAAATAAGAATAAAATTCCAAAACTAAAGATTATTGGTAAAAGGATTGATAACAGTTATAACTCAAGTTAAACTACATGAAAATCAAGAATGAATTTCAGATTACATACCATTTAATTCGTGATGAATATTGAAAGCACCAGGATGTATGAAAATAATGGTAATGCCCTCTGCAAGGCAACTCCAATCTAACAATCAAAAACATTAGAATATTGGAAACGAAGACCAAGCTACTATTTCTTGCTACCTAATCAAATGGACTGCTACATTTTGAAATTAAAAAATTTTGGAAAACGAACTAAACTAATCTCAATAACCATAAGGAATCGTGTTAGAGTCATCGAATTTGTTGGTCATTTCTCACCATGTCTTTGCACTCTTGGTCAAACTCTCAGTCTCACCTGCCACCAGTTCTTTAAAGATTCAAATTTAAGACCAAATCTCCTCTTAACTTAAGACTAAACAAATGGGTCGCTAAAAGTTTCCTCCAATCCCTCCAAATAGTACTGTCTGTAACATTTTCATGCTCAACAAACAAATGCATATACGAAATCTGTAGACAAGAGTGAAACAAAAAAGTTCAAAGCAGTATACGTGAATGAAAAGTTTAGCCTTATTTCCATGACTCACTCCCTTCTCACCTTCAATCATATACATTGATCCCGTTGTTGCCAAGGCTGAACCCATCTCTCCACCATGTACTACTCTTCTTGATTCGCTCTGCAGCCCTCCACTAAACACAGTAAGTCCAAATTGACCACCTTTAAATTAAAAACACCAAGTAGCAAAGGGGAAAACATAGCTAAACCAAACACAGATACAAAAGTAATTCCACTGTGAATTCAATTATAACAAATTGTATCAATCATCAGATCAAACCCCTAAAGAAAAATTAAATCATATTATGTTTTCAACATCATATTGTACTTGTCATATGTACACCTTGATAGAGTATCTTTAACAAATACTTGTACTTGGAAATCACAGCATCAAGAATTTTCTTCAAGCTGCGGCTTCCTATTATCTGTGAGGGAACCGTCAAAAAAACAGTTTAGAAGATGCATGCGTCTCAATTCATTCACATCACTGACCATGAACTTTTTCTCAACCCAAAACTTAAATCCCCAATTCAAAATTTGCAAACTCAATTAAAATAATATCTAAAAAAATTTTAAGTACCAAAGCTCTCAGATTTAGTTGGTTTCCAGATTAGTTTCTCTAGAAGATTTCCATGCCCGTTCAAACCACTTTGCAATTAGAACCAAAATAAAGCAAAACGCACATTGCAGACATCAATCAAACAAAATTAATCACAAATCAAAAAAGAATAACCCTAGAAAACACATGAAAATGAACAAGAACAACATTATTACAGAGCTGATAAGCCATTCTGTCAAGATTTCTGGCCCCATAGAAGAGTTTCACGTCGGATCCCTTACCAGCATTAAACCCTGACGCAATCAGAGACCTGATTGGATTGCAGAACACAAATCAAAATATGTTAACAGTCGAATTCATTCTATTGCCTGAAAATTAGTGAATTCAAAATCAATTGAATGGCAACAAACCTGATTCCAGATCCCGTTGTGAAAATAAGAAACATAGGATAATTCTCTGGCGGTTCGATCTGATCAATCTCGAAGCCTATCCCCGTGACCAGGGTTAGCTCCACAACGCCCCCCTTCTTCAACCCACACAGCAGCTCAGCGATGAGTACCATGAAGCAAAAGGATTCTGTTTGAGAGAAGAGGAGTGAGGGAAGAGAACGATGAAGATTAGAACCGCCTCGAAAAAGACTCGGGATTATATCTGTCAGTTTGGGTATAAATTATGTAAGACTTCGTTTTTGAATGCCGCGCTCATAAAAGAATTTGACTTTTAATTTTGAAACCAACCCGCCTTACCGCCTACATAAATCAAAGAGAAAAATTCCCTCCAATCAGCCGAAAAGTTTTGGTCACTAAACCAAAACCCACGTATTATAAAGTCTTGAAACATTACTGACCCAACGTAAATGGTCACTAATACTGAAACTTTTGGTCATTAAAAGTGTTAGTTACCAGCTGCTAATAGTGGTCACTAATTCAATACTATTTGTGACCAACATTGATGTGGTCACTGACAATTTGGTCACTAATGCCAGAATTTGTTGTAGTGAAATAAACATAGCAAGTAATATTATGTGGATCTTTATGACCATGTAACATGTATATTAGATAGTGGCAAGTGTAATGGGTGTCCATATAAAATTTGAGGGTAAGTTCCCCGTGAATAGTATGAAGCGTAGTGAACTATTAGGACTTAACTAAAGCATGTTAGATATGTTTGAGCGAGCTAGGTTGTATTCGAGCAAGTTGGGTGTAGTTGAGCGGGTAGGCGCTGTGCGAGCATGAGGGGCGTGGCCCCAGCAAGTCGTGGCCATGCTCGACACCCAAGCGAGTCGTAACCCGAGAAAATCGTTATCCGAGCATGTTTAATTAAGTCACAAGTGTCACAAGCTTCTAGACATGACATAGTTTGTTTAAGTGAGTGTCACATGTTTATTTAATTAGATTGCATTTAAATAGAGCATGACATGTGTAGCATGTACTTGTAGTAAAGTTGCTAATAATATTTTTGCCTTTTGTAAGCATGCTTAAGGATTATGGAGACATTTAAAGCATGGCACTAGGATGTGTGCATAGTAGGTGTGCTACTAAAAAAATATATAACATGTGTTATAAGCATGCTCTAAAAGTTATTTATAAGCATGACAAAGCATGGCAATAGCTCTAATTGAAAGAGTGTGTAGTGAGATAAAGTTACTTATCTTATGTCGATTTGGAGCGAGTTGGAGTTTGAAATGGAATCAATGTAAGTACCCAAATCATGTTGGAGTTGTCCAAGCATGACGCTCCATTGCATCGACGAAGCACCATAGTAGAAAGCTAATGATTTCGTTGACTGAAACGGTGCTTGTGCCTCCTTAACATAAGAGAAATGATTAATAATCAATCCATGTAGTTTAATTGATTAAACATGTGTATATGTAGCCTCGTGTTACGATGTTAAAAATGCTACAACTCTACGCAATTGCTATCTCACATATACGCACAACGTCAATTTACAGTTACACGCTTGAATTTCGTAAGCATGGCCATGTGCAAATTTGTACTTTATTTGAATCATGTGAAGCAAAAATCTGAGATCTTAGGTATTGTGCGGTCAAGATCTGTGACCAAACATCACTAATTATCATGGATAATTAAAGAACTCACAGTAAGGCCATGTCCATGAGGTCAATAAAATATGGCGGCAAGTCTTGGCTAAAATAGTAGATCATGCACACAAAGCTTGTAAGTGTGTGATGTTTATTTAGTATTGTACCATGCTGGAAGGTGTAAAAGAGCACAAATGAGAAGCAGGCACATACTTTAGATGTCTAATGCTAGTTGAAGCATGAATAATGAGCTAGTCTTTGATGCATGCACAGCAGCTATTCTCTAGAAGAGGACAAAAGAGTGGCCACTGATGCTTTGTGCTTAATTTGAAAGCAAAAGATAAATATATGGTGTGATCTGTGCATCAGAGTATAGCAAGCTAAGCTGCTAATGTAATCAAATAGATGATAGTGGTAGTGCATCAAGTACCAAGGTATGTGTCAGGAGGTTATATACTTAACTAGTAGCATATGAAGACATATGGTGTAGAATTTGAGAAAGCTATAGTACGTGCAAATAACGGTGGCATCACATTGAAAGTTGAAAACTGAGACTCCTGCTTATGTTCACAAGGAAGCATGTGGTGTGCAACTGTGCATATCAGTAAAGATAGGATAAAGTATAGAGTGAAGGAAGACTCAGCTTTTTGACTGTTCTGACCACCACAGATCGCCGAAGCGCGAAGCCATGATTGAAGGGAGGTGCCCAGATGACCGCCAGTTGATTAATTTGAAGGAGAACATAGCTTGATGGCCAAATCAATTTCTCAGGTATCAAAGTAAAGTGAGCTCCAGAAGGCGAATTAGACAAGTTTAAGTGGGTGGAGATGATGAGTAGATATTGATGAGGGATGACGGTGAAGACCCCGTCGAGTTCAGTTGACCGTGGTGAACCCGTCAGGTTTAGTTGGCGGTGGCAACGCCGACAAGTTGGCGAGCCCGTCAAGTTTAGTTGACAGTGACGAGCCTCTTGGCGCAGTCAATTGGCGGGCACTCCTGGTGGAGCTTTGTTTAGCGGAGGTGCCAGACTTGGCGGAGTTTTGTCAGCGGAGCGGAGCCTTGGGCAAATCAACGGATCAGCGGTACTTGGCCAGCGGAGCTTTGGGACATCAGCGGTGACCTTGATGCTCCATCAAGATTTCTTTAGCGGTGGTACCTAGCTTAAGGTTGATTGATTGGCTGTTCAGTTGATGCTTGATCAAAGTTTCATGGGTAATGACTGAGCTTCATTCTCCTTGACGCTGATCGAAGAAGAAGATGGAAGTTGTCATGGGTGTCCAAAGTAATTAGCGGTTGACCCGACAAAGATGAACTGGATGTCGGCCGCGACAAGTTCTCATGGATAGCTACTGGCGGAGGCTCGTGGTCGGAAGCTCTTAGCGGAAGCTCAATCATGTCGGAATCTGTTTAGCGGAAGCTTGATCATGTCGGAAGCCGCTTTTTTTTTTCTCAGCGGAAGCTCGATCATGTCGGAAGCTTTTGCTCTTGTCGGTGCGATCTTGACGCTGGGCCTCCGGCGTTTGACGGTTTTTCTTGCCTAGCGGAGGTTGCCTTGGAAGATGACGGTCGACACTGTTGCTTGGTGTTTAGCGGTTGACGAGCCGCCAAGATTGCAAGGATTGATCAAACTTGACAGGTCGCCAAGGGACCTTGCTTGGTGGAGGTTGGCTTGGAAGATTACGGGTCGCCAAAGCCGCATTGGATTTTGGTATGGCGGTGGTTCTTGTTGGCGGTGCGACGAGAATCAAAGCTGCATCATATGTTAGGTGTTGACGCATCAAATGTTGGAGCGTCAATGCTGATGATGATGCGCAATGAGGAGAATGTGAAGCTTGGCGGACTAGGCCCATTGTAAGTTGAGCGGCATGTTGCTCGTTGAAAAGGGTTAACGAGGACAAGATTGAGCTTAGACATGTAACGCGAAATTTTTTTTTTTTTTTTTTTTTTTTTTTAGCGTTTAGTCAGTTGACTTGACACTGACCAAGTATTGTCTTGGCGTTGACTAGGCAGAATTGGCATTGACCAACCCATAGATTGGCGTTGACCAACTTGTCTTGAATCTTGACGCCTTGCGCTGAGAGATAATGAATGCTTTTGTGTGCCTTTTACCGCTAAGGATGGAATGGCGTTGACTGATTTTGAGTTGGCGTTGACCTAGCTCATGTGTGTGAAAAAGTGACGGAGCCTTTGTGTTGGTTTCCCACAGACGACGCCAATGTTAATGTTAGAAACCAAAGGCTCTAATTAACGTTAAAGAGAAAAAAGAGAGAGAGAGAGAGAGAGAGAGAGAGAGATAACGCCGACAAGTATAGTGGTTCGTCTCCCACTTTGGGGGAGACTACGTCCACTTAAAGCTTTACTATGTGTCGGGCCTTGAGGCTCAACAAGATTACAAGAGTTGTAATGGGATGGTGAGTAAGTGGGAAGGAGTCCCCTTTTATAGGGAAGGGAGGCTCCTTCCTTCACTTGTTTTCCAATGTGGGATACAAAAACAACTATTCTAGTCTAGAAAGCATGTTGTGAAGGCAACTTGGCAAGGTTGGGAACTTGGCTTCCCGACAAGCTCTTGAACACTTCCGACCATCGTGACATAGCTTGGACGTCGGGCTACGGGATGCATATCGTCGTTGGGTCCCACCATGGCTTGTGGGCCCCCCACGAGGGTGTTGTTTATGCTTGGTGACATAGGTACTAGCCTTGCAGTAGAGGTATCTACACTAATGGATCTCCCCGTGCTTCTTTTCCCCTGAAAGCCTATACATTCCATCCAGGCTGTCAAAGGTAAAAAACACGGGGTTGCCTAAGATTACACCATAAGGCCTAACCCAGGCTTGAGATTACGCCATAAAGCCTAAAATTTAGAGGCTAAAAGTCATTTCATGAGGGGAAGATTTGTGAAGAAGGAGAAAGAGAAGCAAGGACTGAAAGGCCATTTCTTGAATATTTCAGAAGATTTGTTGTGAGTATTCCCTGCCGAAAATACAACTATTTATAGGGACTTCAGGCAAATCCCCACCCTTGGATGAAGCTCAATTTCAAAACCAATGTCAGTAAATCGAGATTAGGGATTCCAAATCTCGAGAAAAAGGGACTAGTAGCATGTGAGAAGACCGAGCGGTTTTTGAGGAGTTAGCTATTATTAGGGGATTAGTAGCACGTGAGGAGACTGAACGGTTTTCGAGGAGGGTAGTCTATTTTCTGCGCAAACACGCCAAAGAAACTACTACTATACAAGGCTACAGAGGTTGGCCAGCGAAGCTCAATTTCAAGCAAAGTTCCTCCACGCGGAGGTTCGCTGCAATGGCACCAGCTTCTGCCTGAGTGGCCCGTTCTCTGACACGGGCCAGGTTGCGGCCCATTTCTTCAGAAGCAGCTAAAGGTTCATCGAGTTGGGCTTCTTCTGCAGCAGTCGCATTCTCAACAGAGAGCTAGTGAACAAGGCAGATACTTGCTGCTATACACATGGCGAAGCTACCACCAAGGAAGAGAATGATCCTCATTCGCGATCAAAAGCAATCTCCTTCGCATGGGGGGCACGCTAAAGTTCTGATCTCCTACTGTTTGACACAAAAACCAGTATGGTACAAACTGTCCCTTTTGAGTGCGCGAGCGTGCCAGCACCGTGGGGTGCAGTCGTCGGGGAGTCCCTTGACCTGACTTCTTGATCAAGCGTTGCGGACGAGGAGAGCACCAACCTCGTCACAAGGCTCTTTTCTCTGCCTTCCAAGAAAGGACTTCTTGCCTTACTGATAAGGGCTTTGGTTGTGATCTCTTCGCGTCACCGAATCGATACTTAGTGTTGTAGACTAAGCAGAGCAATCACTGGGAAGTTTGGAGAAAGCACAGGTTTTGCTAAAGCGTGACTTTAGCTTCCCTGGGTTGCGAGGGCGTTACCCTTGCTTCACTGGTAGTATCGGTGGCAGTAGCACTAACAGTCAGCTCTTGGAGAGACTGGGACTGGAAGTACGGTCGCCGGGTTTCAACTAGGTTGAAGGTTTGCTCCGGGGAGGCTTCACTACTATAATTTTGGCCTTAGACATCATGACAATTACATCGGTGAGGAATTCAAGCGATGTAAAAAAATGTCATTAACATCGATTCCTCAAATACCGATTTCTATGCATATTACTGACATCGATTTTTACTGTTGACCGATGTCTACGAATTGATTCTGTAAATTAAAAAAAACGCGGAAAAGACTAAGTTGAAAATTTCAACACGGGGGAACAAAATTTTCCTTTCCCTCACACTTAGGTCAGTTTTCCCACTCTCTCTGGCAGCCCATTTCATCCTCACTTTATCTCCGAAAGAACTGGTGACCCATCTCTCTGGCTCTTCCCCGAAACCCTAGCCCTCTCCTCCTTCCTCTCTCGCTCTCTTTTCACAGCCACCACCGCCTCCCTCTCCTCCGCTCACTCCCGCTACTGTCTCTCCTGCGCCATTGCCTCCGCAAGCAAGCTCTCTCTCTCTCTCTCTCACACACACACACACATACACTTTCTCTCTCTAAAACCCTCTCCGTTTGGTTTTAATTTGGGTTATTCATGGTTTGATAAATTAAGACCTGAATTTGGATGCAAATCCTTTCGGTGGGTATTTAGTTCCTTCTGATTTCTCCTGGTTGCCCAAAACCCCAATTCCTTCTTCTCAAATCCTAGCGAAATCCCATCAATCCCCACAACTTATGATAGTAAAACGGTGCCGTCTAGCTCCTCAAAGAAGAATCTTTCTCTATTCAGCCATTAGAGCTTCGAACGCAAGCACTGCCGCCGAGTCTTCTTCTGCTTCTCCGGGACTCTACTCGGCCAAGCAATTTGAGCTCACAGTTCCCAACATTGACTTGGTTCTCGAGGACGTCCGCCCCTAGCTCATCAACGATGGTGGAAACGTCGACATTGTGTCCGTCGAAGACGGCGTCGTTTCTCTCAAGCTCCAAGGTGGGATTTCATTTCTGTTTTGTTTTCCCAATTCTGAGTTTTGGGTTCTGTTAATTCCAAATCATACATGTAATTTGATCATGAAATAAAGTTAATGTTTTAGTTTTAGTTTGTGGTAATGAGAATCTGTAATTTAAAGGAATTGACCTGAAATGTTGAAACAGAGGCTTGTGGAAGCTGTCCTAGCTCAACAACCACCATGAAAATGGGGATTGAACGAGTGCTTAAAGAAAAGTTTGCAGATGCACTCAAGGATATTCAACAAGTCTTTGATGAAGAAAACAGAGAGACCACAGTTGAGGTGAGAGCTTTTGATTTCTCGACATGTTTATACAGTGTCGATGGATTTTCGTGAGGAGTGAGTTTATGATTGTAAGTGCAGGCAGTCTCGACATATTGAGGACGGCGAAGAATTTTGAACTATTGATGCTATATGGTAGCATGTTGCCAATTGCAATACGTGCAGTTTTTCTAACTCAAATAGGTAATCACCATGGAGAGTTGGTTTTCAGCGTTGTCAGATGTGCTTTTGTCCAAGTGTTAGTTTGGGTTATTGTATCTTCCCATTGTCTGGTAGAATGATAGAGGACTCAGCTGTATACTTTTTGGAAATTGATTTACATTTAATGTATTGCAGGAGAGGCACATTCCTTGAAGATAGAGAAAATTTTGTTTCAAGCCAAATCAGACTATCAGAATGTGATGGTCTTCCATGTAACTTGCACTTTTGAAGATGTTATTGGCACTTTGTTTCTAGTCATCTGAATATATTATTGATGATATATATTTTGTTTACAGTTATCAACCTATGGAAAGGTTCTCATCCTAGATAGGGTTATTCAGCTGACAGAAAGGGATGAATGTGCCTACCAGAAATGATTACTCATCTTCCTCTCTGCCCAATTCCAAACCCCAAGAAGGTAATATTATTATCTGGGAAACATAGGACTAAACTAGAAATATGCATTTCTTTCCTAAAGAGTAAAGACACACACTGACACAATTGTCAAATTATTTTGTTTTTAGAACATTACGAATGGGTTGAAGCTACTTTGGTGAACCCTGTTTCTATGTCTTTTCAAATATTCATTAAGAAGATGATGTGCGATATGGTGTAGTATCATTCATTTTAATTTCTTGTCAACTCATTATCTTTTTAAAAATTGGTGTTGTTCAGGTTTTGGTTATCGGTGAAGGAGATGGTGGTGTAATGAGGGAAGTGGCTCGTCATTCTTCTGTCAAGCAAATATATATATGTGAGATTGATAAGTTGGTTGTTGATGTAAGTAAAAAAAAACATAGAAACTTTTGGATTTATTCTTCGTTGGCTGTTAAAGAATCATATTATCCCCAGTAGCTGGTGGAATATTTCATGCATGCCTAGAGACGTCATATGTGTGTGTGTGTGTGTGTGTGTGTGTGTGTGTGTGTGTGTGTGTGTGTGTGTGTATTTATATGCACTGCTACATCACTTGCAGTAATTCAATTTGTCTAGAACATGCAAGTGATCATGTGATTCTCCTTTGAGGTACTAATGGACTGGGGAAATTGTAGGAGAAATAATAATTTATTGTTCTTGGGTCAGCTTGGACTGGGGATGTGGTGAGGGATGCCGGCGGAGAAGAAGTTGAGTCAGCTTGGGTTCCACGCCGGGGTTGATCGGTGTGTTGAATAGTGCACGGTTAACATTAACCGCTGGGTTAATGTTAATCGTTAGGTTGGTAGGGTGGGGGTTGGCGGATTGATCCGCTTGCTCCTCAGCGTTTCCCCCGCTACCGTTAGTCATGGTGGATGTTGTGGTGGGATGGCCTTTTGTTCAAGGATTCCCACAGACGGCGCCAATGTTAATGTCTAAGATTCAGCGGTAGCTAAATCTTAGTTAACGCTGGTCCGATGGGCAGACCGCTACTTGTGATATTCTCAGAGCTTCCGCTACCTGTCAAGTAAAATACACAGGGCGTCAGAGGGAGACCGCGTTGGGCGGTCTTCTCTTCTCCGATGCCTAAGTTAGTCAATTATTTATGTTGACAAAGTAATAGTAGGTAAGTAGTAAATGCGTAATTAATGAGGAGAGAAGAGAGAACCTTTTATAGGTGAAGAAAGAGCTGATCTTCTCCATGTTTTCGATGTGGGATTGATATGCTTCAGTCCCCAGCTTCTGATGCTGTCTTGGCGCGGCGCGTGGCTGCGCGTCAGCGGTGATCTGGGGGTAAGCCGGGGCTCAGGCGGTAGCCTGCCTGGCTGTGTTCCCGTAGGTCACACCTTTGGCGGGAGTTGGTACCGCTGGCAGTAGCATAAGCATGGCTCATTATGGCTAATTATGCTTGCAAATGCCTATGTAAGTACACTTAAACATATTATTTATTTTTTTATTATACTCTTTATAAAAAATAATTTAATCCACTTTTATTTATTTATGTTAGGGAATAAATATAATGCCATGTCATTCTCATACTTAATCTAAACCATTTAATATTTTAAAATCTAAGGGCTCATAAGGAGTGTAAAAAATTGTGTACAATTATATGTCCCTTGATCCGGACCCCTCAGTCTTACTTAATAAAACTTATCGTCTCTCTCTTAAAAAAAAAAAAAAAAGATTATAAATCTTGTGCAACTTGTAACCAAATTCAAAACAGATGAAATATATCCCGATTATTGATTTATCTTTTTATTTTTTGAGAAAAGAAAAAATCAGTTTATATAAAATGATATATAACTAAATGCATCTCCCAATAATAAAATAAAACTTGCAACAACGAATAGTGATGCCTCTAACCACTCGAATCAACCATGATAATGTGTATCTATAAATTAGTATTTAGTAATGGGGTCTTATTGGCTTCAAAGTAGACGAGTACAAGTCCCCTAGTCCTAGTGGGTTAAAATCGATTGTGTGACCCAGCCCCAACCAGCTCCCAAGTTCTAAATAGCGCTCCAGCTCCTCCAAACTCATCGTCTCCACCACTCCTCCGCCGCAAACCGACCAGCTCCTCACCGCCATCTCTCTCCTCTTCCGCAATTCCAAGCTCTCCGGCATCTTCAGTAACCGCACATCCAAGGTCAGCTCAATTGATCTTTCACACTCTCTCTCATAGTCTCATTCATATAATCAAAATACTTTTCCGTTGTTTTGCCCGGAAAATCTTTAACTCGGGAATCTCGGCATCGAGATTTTGACTCAAGGTTTTTCCGCAGCTGATTTTGCCGCGAAAAATGGGGACTGGCGGTTGTTTCTCTTCACTAAACCGACGTCTATTTCTCACCGTAATACCCCTCCTCTTCTCTCTTATTTACTGTTCTATGCTTTCTATATGTGGCGCTATTAGATGGCAGATTGGGAAAGTTAGATGATTACAAGGTTTATGATAAATGTTTAAGCGTTTAGATAAGAGGAGTCCGGCAATTAAGGCTTTCTAAACGGAAATCGATTTTCTATTAATAACCTAACTTGAAGCCCAAGAAACTCCAAGGCTCTATTCTCCTATATATTGGCCGCTATATCTCCTTTCTTTTTCAAAGAATACCTTCTTCTCCATTAGAAAACATCATGTCGTCTCAGGATGCATCTGCTCAAGTAAGTAGTTTTGTGATCTTTGCAACAAAAATTCTGGGTTTTAATGAGTTGTATAGATTAATTTTGGGTTTTGATGAATTTGCTATAGATTAATTGAAGTTTTGAGGTTTTTAAATTTTTATGATGAATACACTTCGATCTTAATATTTGTGAAGATTCACTAGACGTCTTCTCTTTTTTTTGTATACTGTTGCCCTAAATATGTCTATATACTTTGTTTTGGTTGGTACGAATTTTTCATACGTTTACAGTTCGGTTCGATTAAGTGACACTACCATGT
Organism: Rosa rugosa; assembly: GCF_958449725.1. NCBI lineage: Eukaryota > Viridiplantae > Streptophyta > Magnoliopsida > Rosales > Rosaceae > Rosa > Rosa rugosa. The sequence goes on along the minus strand of NC_084821.1, from coordinate 60,169,334 downwards.
TCATAACAACTTTTGAGTTTTGACTGAACTTAGACCGGAACTTTTTGTTATTAGATCGTGCATCCACAGTATCATGTTCAGTTTTGTCCATCAGGATCATGTTCATTCTTTTGTTGGGATCGGGGAAAAAAAAATTTCCAGTGATATCGAAGAATATTTACTGCTTAATTTGGCCTTTGCGTGATTGCTAATATTGTATTAAATTGTTGCTTTCGTGTACAGAAAAATTGCGCAATCTGCTGGAGTAACGTGACAACAGGGCAAGGCCAAGCCATCTTCACTGCTGAGTGCTCACACTCTTTCCACTACCCTTGCATTGCCAACAATGTCCAGCATGGAAATCTTTGCTGCCCCATCTGCCGAGCAAAATGGGATAAGAATAATGTTCCTTTCCAAGTTCCCCCGCTTCAACAAAACAACTTGGGTGCACATGGTGTCACGCCCCGAATTTTAAATACAATTAAAATCCGAAACATGAATTATACAACTTAATAGAATAAACGTCCTGAATTTTTTTCTCACAAACAACCACACTTCACACCTCTCAATATTACAATAAATCAAATCCTCAAGTTAATTATTACAACACACTCTCACCAAATCAAATTGTAAGGCTCAATGAGCTTAACTCACCTCACTATTACAAATGCTGTAAAACTATAACAAATACTCTAACCCGCTCGATCACCGCCCTGATTCTCCTGACCTGCAGGATTACCCGCTACACCGTTTGAATAGTGTACCGGGATTGCAACAATACAAACCCGGTAAGCTTTTTGCAAAGCTCGTATGAGTAAATGAAAGGATTGCACGATTTAAAGTAACCAAATCAACTCATGCATAAATTTAACTCAAGTATTTTCTTTGCATAATAATTGAAGTGTACAATGTCACTTCAAGCATCAATCAACTCACATCTCAACATGACTACTCAAAAACAAACAACTGTTTACTCAATATATACTCACAGGCTTATGATTTATTTATATAAATCATCCCATGCAGTATATTATACTTACAGGCTTATGATTAATTAGATTAATCACCCCATTCAGTATATCATACTTACAGGCTTATGATTAATTATATTAATCACCCCATTCAGTATGTCATGTCATACCCAAGGGCATATGATAACTCGTTTATCCCCCAAGCAGTATGATGGCAGACAGACTAGAGCTCTAACTGTATCGTAAAGTGTCACCTGGGCCAAGGTTCACCTTACGAATGACTGCTTTTCTCAATTCACTCGACTCCTCATTTAATTCATCTCAACGACTCAACTATCGCACTTTACTCAATTACCCATTATCATAGACAACACAACATCTAAGATAAATCACATATTCCAAGGGTAATGCTCAAAATATAACTCAGTAAATCACACCATCCAATATATATTCCACGTAAATATATATATACGTAGTCACCCACACAAGAGTGACCACTAATACCAACTATAGTTCACATGCAATAAAATCTAGAAATTCATTTTTATAGTTTAAATACATTTTACTTACCTATGGACCGTAGTCGATCAAGTCCATATAATTTAAAACAAATATTTATTTTCGTAAAACAATTTCCACAATTTCTCAATTAAATAAAATCACCGAATTTCGGTTCGTGAATGAACCATGTGCGATTTACTCACCTCGATATTCCCGCTGCGTCTTCAATTCAACACAATACACACCGAAATCGTTCACCCAAGGGAGACCGTCAATCACCTAATCACACATGACCTTAACTTAGCCAATAGCTCAAAAACATACTCAAACGACAATCCAACGGTCGGATCGAAATTAAATGATGATCCAACGGTCGGATCCTCACGGATCGCCTTTAGGATCACCCCCCAAAAATCATCACGAAGATCCAACGGTCAGATCTTCCTGAATCGTCCTTACTAACATCTTCACAAATTTATACAAAAATCCGACGGACGGATTCTCACGAATCGCCTCCCTAATCACCGTTTTGCATTTATACGAAGATCCAACGGTCGGATCTTCGCCCATGACCACACAAAGCCACTGGGACAGTCATAAGATCATCGTATCAAAACTACAAGTCCATCTGACGGTCCTAACTTCACATATCACAAATCTAACGATCGAAATCGATCGAAACTTAAAAATTCATAACTTCATCATACGATATCCAAAAATTATGAATTATATATGCAAACGATCGTATCGACACGTAGAACACAAAAATGGACAGAAACTGTCCTTGGGGTGTCCGGAGGTCGCCGGAAACCACCATCACAGTGGCGGCACAGCCACCCATCCGAAGTCAAAATTAGACAAAACTCCCAACATCAAAGTCCTTCAACTCAACTCCAATTTCACTTTTCATAACTACACCAAAGTCAGATTATAAGCCAAAAAGTAGAATTTTACCTCGCAAGTTTTGAAACCCGAAGAACCCTAGTTTCCCAATCTTCAAAATTCGATCACCCCGGATCAAATCGCTGCAAGCCTTCTTGGGGATAGCTTCTACTTCCTCTGGGCTAGAAAAGCCCTCAAAGAACTCGAGCTATAGTGGCCGGAGCTGGGAGAACCAAGGTGGCGAAGGAAGACGATTTCCAGCTCGGCTGTGCGGCTTCTCGGTCTTCTAGCGGCCACCACGATGGTTATCTCAAGTCGATGTCTTCTGGAAAGTTGTAGAAAACTTCACGGTGAGAAAAATTGCTTTTGGAATCAGGTCGATCGGAGGCTTGTAGAGGAAGATATGGCCAGACAAAGTAGAGCCCAGAAAAAGTGGGGAAGAGCGATTTCGTCTCCGACGAGGCTCTCTTCTCGACCTTGTAGAGCCTCATACAGCTCGTATTTCACTTCGATTTCTTCTACAAACTCGTAAAGGGGGTCGAGACCAGAAAAACCCACTTTGTTTCACATCAATCGGTGGCCGGATGAGGAAGAACGAAGGTGACGAAGGGAGGGGGTCGCGGCTGGGCTCGGGAGAGAAATGGGGAGAAATTTCTGGAGTTCCAGAAATTCTGTCCTCATTTGCAATATTCGGATTTTTTTTCATATTTATAGAAAATCCCAATTTTCAAATATTCGTAACTTATTCATACGAACTCCGAATATTACGTTCCATATGTCCACGAACTCGTATCGACGCGCTCTACAACTTTCATGAAGGAAGTTTTCCCAATTTCCCAATGTATAAAAAGTCAACTCCTTTGATCCCCCTAAAACGTTCAGTTTTCAAAATAAAATCGCTCGAACTAATTCCACACTCCTCTAAGCTTCGTACTCGTGTCCACGACCACGAAATCATTTCCAAAACGTCATCGGAAATTAACTTGAATTTTTCGGGTATTACACATGGCTTCGCTGATGATGAACCTCTCCCGTTCACCTCACCTGCTCAATCTTCTGGCCCCCAGAATGTCACAATCAAAACTCATACAGAGACCTCTGCTATCCCTGCTGCCGATTCACGCCCACAATATCCTGTTCTAGTCAGCATCTGTGCACCACCCCTTCAGGATCCTGATGGCGAAGTCCGTACACCGATTGACCTTGTAACAGTTCTAGACGTAAGTGGCAGCATGCAGGGCCAAAAGCTTGACCTTGTCAAGCAAGCTATCAAATTTGTCATAGAAAACATGGGGTCTTCAGATAGACTTTCTATAGTTTCATTCTCAACAAATTCTAGAAGAGTCCTTCCTCTTCGAAGAATGACAGTTGATGGCCGTGAAAGTGCAATTGAAGCTGTCGAATCTCTTGTAGCAGGTGGTGGAACTGACATTGCAGAAGGACTCAAAAAAGGAACACAAGTCCTTGAAGATCGGAGGCAAAGGAACCCAGTTGCTAGCATCATTCTCTTATCCGATGGCCAAGATAACTACTGTCGAAGCCCAAGCCAAATGTTGAAGAAATTGCCTGCTTCAATTCGTTCCAGCGACATGCAACATGAAATCCCTGTCCACACATTTGGGTTCGGCAACGACCATGATGCAAAGATTATGCATGCTATATCTGAGGAATCCCGGGGCACCTTTTCATACATTGAATCAGTTGGCATGATACAAGACGCCTTTGCTCTGTGCATTGGTGGTCTTCTCAGTGTTGTGGCTCAGGAACTTCGCCTCACAGTGAGGTCAGCATCACATGGAGCGAAGATTGTATCAATACCATCAGGGAGATATGTGAGTCAGATTTCTGATGACGGCTCGCAAGGTTTAGTTGATATTGGAAATATGTACGCAGAAGAGGTGAAACAATTTCTGGTGTATCTCTTAGTTCCACAATCCTCAGCTTCAGAGACCAAGACATCACTGATGGACGTCTTATGCGTGTACAGAGATCTAGCTTCAAATGAGTTTATCCAGCTCCAAAGTGAGAGAGTAGAGATATCAAGACCTGAGTTTTGTTCTCCTACAGAATTGGCTGTGTGTTTGGAGGTTGATCGCCAGCGGAACAGACTTTTGGTGGCTGATGCTATTGGAGAGGCTCAACGCTTGGCTGAAATGGGAAATTTGGAGGGTGCACGCGAAATTTTGACTCAACGAAGAGAAACTCTCTTAGCATCAGCAGCAGCCAAAGCTGGGGATAGTCTCAGTAATATGTTTGAAACTGAGCTTAAAGAAATCAGGGATAAAATGGCAAGTATGAAGTTGTACGAAGAGGCGGGGCGTGCTTATGCTCTGGCTGGAATGAGTTCACATTCACGCCAGAGGGCCTCTGCTAGGGGTAACGCAGAAGGCTCGTGCCTGGCCATGAAGGGTCGCAAACAACTTGCTACAAAAGCAGCGGGTCGTGCTTCCGGGGGTCGCAGTGGAGCAGCGACTCTTGCTGCCGGGGGTTTTGGTGGCAAGGGTGGTCCCAAAGGCAAACGCTCTGCAATGGATCACTTAGTGGCTGCTGCGGGAGACTCTGATGAAGCTGATGATATGAGCTTTGCTTTATTTGACGGAGGTTCATTTGACGGAGGCAATGATGTCCATCGAGGTGCTTTTGAAACACCAGCAATGGTAAGAATGGTACAGAAATCACAGCGGAAGAATCAATCTAAATAAGTCCAAGCTCTAGTCGTTTTGGCATTATACTAAGTATTAGCCTTGGGGCTACTTGTTGGTTCAAACCATGATTTGTTTTTGTTTTCCAGCTTATTATAGACTGAATTCATTGGGATTATTAATATTAATATTACTAGAAGTTCAATATTAAGACCCTGTGCTTGGATTGAGATGGTTTGCCAGTGCTGCTCCTTGCATACTTATTTGTTCATTTTTCTTTTGGCGTGCCTATATCTACTGTAATTTTGTTTGGGAGAAATGTCTTACATATTTTTAGTCACCTATTGTAATAACCTGTTTTTTTTATTCAAAACAATTTGGTGGCAAACACCTTTGTTAAAAGGTAAGGTGTACCTTGATTCAAGGCCGGTTGTTCTAATCATCATACATGTCTGCATAATTGAAAGAAGCAGACAATTCTCTCTCTCTCTCTCTCTCTCTCTCTCGCTCGACCGAAACCGAAAAACAGAGCAAAGGCTCTTCGGTCTCTCTCTACCTCCACCGGCCACCAAACGGCGTCGAACCACTTCCTTTTGCTTCGTCTCAGCCTTGCGCAGCTGCCAGAGGCAGCCTTGAACCGTGACACGGCCACCAGCGGCGGCGGGAAGCTCCGCCCGGTTTGAGCTCGTTTTGGAACCAAGCTTGATATCTCAAGCTACCGGTCACCAATCCTCACCAAAATCCATCCACAAGCTCGCCTCAACTTCCTGAAGCTCCCAGAAGCAGCCTCACACGGTGGCGTGGCCCGTAGCAGTGGCTGCAAGTCAAACCCAACCAAGAACGAAACCGGAGCTATCGATCCAGATATCTCGAGCTACAGACCATCATTTCTTGTGATTCTTGAGCTGGTGAACTCAGATTGAAGTTTTGAACAACTTTAATGAAGGGATCGAAGCGAGAAATTGAAGTTTTTACGTCGGAATTCAAGCTCGCCGGATTCTGGAAATTTTCCGGCCACCGACGCTTTCGATCAAGATATCTCGAGCTGTAGAGCTTCGTTTTGAGTGATTCTTGAACCAGTGAGTTCGTCTTTAAGTTCTGAACAAGTCTCCTGAAGGAATCGAAGCGAAAGGAGGACATTTTTACGTTGATCGGAGCTTCGCCGGTTTCTGCAAATTCTCGCCGGTTTCTGGAAAAATTCCGGCCACCTCGACTGTTTTAGGTAATTTCAACCACTTCCGGTCATTTTCAGCTTACATGGTAGTTATGAAAGTTGTTAAGCATGATGAGAGGAAGAAGAGCAGCCCGGCCCCGACACCATTGGTGGTGGTCGGCGGCGGCTCTGCCACTAACTCCGGCGGCCCTTTCCGGCCACCTCCGGGGATCAAAAATATGGTTTCTGTACATTTTCAGATTCTATATTTCAATACGATCATTTTGGTATATTACACGTAATTTTTGGATATCGTATGATTAAGTTATGAATTTTTAAGTTTCGATCGATTTCGATCGTTCGATTTGTGATCTGTGAAGATCAGACCGTCTGATGGAATTGTAGATTTGATATGTTGATCGTATGACTGTCCCGATGACTTTGTGTGGTCACGGACGAAGATCCGACCGTTGGATCTTCGTATAATTGAGAAATGGTGATTCGGGAGGCGATTTGTGAGAATCCATCCGTCGGATTTTTATATAAGTTAGAATCCGACCGTCAGATTCCCGTATATGTGTGCTTTTGAGTTGTTGGCTAAGTTAAGATCATTATTGGATTAGGTGATCGATGGATTTATTTGGCGGACGATTCGTGAGATTGTTAATTGAGCTGTTAAGAAGACGCAGCTAGATCAGAGGTGAGTAAACCTCACGTGGTTCATATTACGAACCGAATAAATTTAATTACTTTATTTTGTCGTAATTGTGTGAAAATATTTATGAAATAAATATTTGTTTTAAATCATATGGGCTTGATCAACTACGGTCCATAGGTAAGTAAAATGTATTTAAACTATAAAAATGAATTTCACGATTTTATTGTGTGGACTATAGTTGGTATTAGTGATTATCCCTGAGCGGATAATTACGTATATATATATATTTATGTGGAATATATATATGGATGGTGTGGCATTGTGGTATGTGGATTATTGAATTGAATATTTACATATGTCGGAAACATATATGTATTGGTAGAATTGTTGTGATGCAAACAATATTTGTGAGTGAGTTCATATATTGTTTTTGGGTATGACTTTTCGGGAAACAATATGTCGTGGGAAATAGTATTTCTATTGTTTTGAAAAGTGTTTGAGGATTTGGGGAGTTGCAGGTTGTGATTTCTCCTTTTGGGTTGGGAAACATTTTCAGGTCCGGTATGACCATTTTAAATGTTTTAATCTGACGACCGGTGGTCTGAGGATTTGAGAGTCACAGGTTGTGATTTCTCCGTTTGATTTGTTTTAACATTTTGGGTCCAGTGCGACTCGCTTAAATGTTTTGATCTAAGGGTCAGGTTGGCCTAAAGATCCGGGGTTTGCAGGTTGCATCCTCAGGCAATATATCGTAATTACGCCTTTGGCCCGGTCAGTGATTTCGATCAGTTAGAGCTCTAGTCTGTCTGCCAACGTGTCCAGGTTGGACCGGATTTTCATAATGATTTGTTAGGTTAACATTTCCTATGATTTTGTCACGATGTGACTTGTAAGTGTCCTTTTGGTAAAAGGTGTTGAGTTTTGGATGGATTTATTAGTGTGAGTTGATGATGTTTTTAATTAATTTCCTTGTTAATTCTTTTGTTTAAATTTCTATTCTTTTTCTCTTTTCTTCTTTTTCGGTTATATTGTTTATTATCTCTATTTATTTCCTTGATCATTTCTATGGTTCGATTTTCCGTTTATTTCTCGTTTTCATTTTATTGTTTGATTTTAATGTAATCTCCTGAACTAAATTATATGCAGGGATTACTATGACTTCTGATTTTATGCGTGTTGGTTATTTCCTGAATTAATTTTCTATGCATGATTAATGTTCTTATTAGTTTAATTGGGAAGTGCAGTGATGGATGAGACTTGTAGAAAGTTGAGAAATATTATTCCGTATTGTGGGGATAAAGACATCTTGTTAAGAGTAGAGATGAGTGATTCACTTGATTTCTTTGTGTGTGATTTCAAATGATTTGGAGTTAATGATTTTGGTGATCGATTATCGAGATTGTGGTTTTCTTTGTGGATGTTGAAATTGTTGGTTGTTACTTGAGTTAAAAGTACTGTGTTATAATAAATCAACCATTCTTTCTTTTACTCATACTGGCTGTCAAAAGCTTACCGAGTTTTGTGTTGTTGCAATCCCGGTACACTATTCAAACGGTGTAGCGGATAATCCTACAGGACTGGAGAATTCAGGAAGGTGATCGAACCGTGTAGAGTAGCTGCTTTGTAATACTCTGATTTTCAGTTGTGAGGTTTGTTATGCTCATTAGAGCTTTACAATTTACTTTGTACGAGTGAGTTGTAATAATTAACTCGAGGTCTTCGAGTTTTGAATTTGAGCGTGAGTGGCGAGGTTGTTTCTGAGAAAAAAAAATTCAGAACGTTTATTTGTTTAAGTTGTTTAATTCATGTTTCGGATTTGAATTTGTTATTCAAAATTCGGGGCGTGACACCTATATATATGACTAGCCTTCCTGGACCATGCTCGTACGTGCTATTAGGTGGTTTCTTATGAATACATTTATACCACAGAATGCTCATTTGAAGTTTATATATATACACACACATGCGCGCGCACACACGCACACTTAAAATGCGTAATACTTTGTGTGTACGTGCAACCTCTGTTTCAAACTGCAAAGAGTAATCATGTAATTCATGTTAAGAAAAAAGAAGGAGAAAACTATATTTTAGCACAAAATTGGATTCAAAGATGGAACAAACTCGGGATCAGTTTACAAACTGAATGACAAAAGAATATCAAACAAATTCGAAGACGTAAAACATTTACCCAGTTGCCGTAAGATAACATTGATCATATTGAATTATTGATCAATGATTTTAATTAAAAACATTCTTTCTTGCCTTTTATTCAAAAAAGAAATTGAAGGAATTACTTGAAGCGCACTACACAAAGAAGGAAGAGAGGAGTTAGTGATTCAGAACGGCCAAACTAATTTTTTGAGTTCTGAATAGTGCAGAGATTTCGATTTACCAAATTAAGTCAATTCATTAGCTTGTATGTGGGTACTGGATTAGATCTTGCTTATATCTGTGACAGATTACTTCCTACAGAAAAACAGAGCAACTTGAAGGAAAATTTAAAATACAAACTATAGCCATTGGCCCATTGCTCCAACTACTAAACCTGAAAAAAGAAAACCTCCGAAATCAATAACGACCTTCCCATAATCCTCGTCTTTGGGTGCAACTTGAAACTCTAAAATGGGCGAGAAGCGTAAAGCGAATCAGGGATTAAGATCGGCAAAAAATGAAATTCATAAACTCCCTTAAATTTCAAAAGCAAACCTCATCTTTCTTTCAGATTTCCAGTTCTCACTTTCTCCTTTAGTTCGGTTGCATTTTGAATGAAAAGAACCACTTCTGAAGGTGGGAGATGGCTGACTCAAACCATTGAATCACGTTTTGCCCTGGTCTTCTAGCTCCCACGTCTATTTTAATTTCTGAGTTGCTTTTGTTTGACATTGACATCAATAGCCTTCAAATTTGATTTGTTCTACTGTAGGCTTTCTAACCTATAGTAGGGTGTTAACTGTTAAGACATTCTGAAGCCTTTGACACCAACTCCTGACACCAAATAGAACGTCTGGCTTTACAGTAGATATAAATTTACAGGTGAAGTAAGAAATTGGTATACCACTGTACTAAATTGAAAGACAGCAATTAAAGTGATGGCCGGGTTGTGTGCCAGATACTTCTCAAAATGATGTGACAGCAGCCACATAATTAGTTAATTACCATATAATTTGTTTACATAATGACATGGAAGTCTTGGGTTGTTCAGAAAAACATCATATTGACTCTGATATCCTTATACTAATTTGATGAATAGAAAGAACAAATTCGATTCTCATATCACGGCCACCACCGTTATCACTAAATCCTCCTATTGTACGTACATACTACATATCATGATATCAAAAGAAAATCACGTTTGTGTTTATTTTTCTTTTTTGTACCCTGCATGACTCGTTCTTTCCAGCTTGGATTCTCAAGGGAATTAATGAAAAACTTATAAGCAATTCAGGACTTTTTCTTTCCCTTGCTAGACATAAATTACATATGAGAACAAATAAAACTGATACAAGAATCATGACTTATCTGGATGGCATAGATTTTGAAGTAACGAGGCTTGGTGCTTAATATTTACAACTAATTCATTGGCAAATTAAATTGATTTCTTTTCTCCTTTCAAAAAAAAATTGATTTCTTTTCTAGTTTTAGTTTTTATTTTTTGGCAAAAATAAAATAAAATAAAAATGATTCGCCTACTAGTTTAAGTCGGGAAACCCAAAGGCCAAGAAACAAAATCCAACAACTTGGAGGCCAAGAAAACCCAAACGCCTATTCTCCTTCTCCTAGTTAAGGCCAATATATCAATATATATACCTTCTTCAGAAAAGTATCTTGATACATTCATTCTATTCTAAAGAAGACGATAAAATCTGATGCCGAAGTTGTCACTATCCCTTCTTCTCCATCCTAATAAGCATCGACGCCAGGGTTCGGCCCCTCCAAACATGAAGTCCTCTGATGCCTCGTCTGAGGCTGCATCTGATGATCAAGTAAGGAAATTAGGTGATTTTTGGTCAATATATAATTTCGTACTGTTCAAAATCTAGCTCGTTTTAGGTTTTTGTTTCTGGGGTGGTAAAGGAGAACATATACAATCTTCCTTCCCGAAGATTGTGAACTTCAATTGTGTGACATTTTTTAATCTGTATGAGAATTAGTGAACTTTGATTTTATAGACCGATAAATATAGTAGTTTTGTGAGGTTTGTAAGTCTTTATACTAGACAATATTTTCATATTTTTATAGTTTGTTTTTGGTCTTTTGAAAAATTTGTATTTGGTATTGCGGTGTATGAATCTGACATATGAAAGTCTGTCGACCTAAGTATATATATGAATTAAGACTGGTAAAGGTTTCAAATTTCAAGTGAATTAAGACTGGTAAAGGTTTTCTTTTATACTACGTTTATTAGATCACATATCTAAGTTCCTTTGTGGCAAAGTTTTTATTTATAACCACTGCAAGTGGCCTAGTGGTTCTTGCCTAGTTGGGTGTGCTCCCCAACCTAGGTTCGAACCCCGAAGCTGTCAAAGTGGTCAGGCACTGTGCTGCAATGCACAGTTGGAGCATTTCACATACCCCAAAGGGGTTTATCTTGGGCCTAGGAAGCCTAGGAAGCATTTCACATGAATAAAAAAAAAAAGGTTTTTATTCATGAATTCAATCTGGTTGATTGATGAAGTCATTACTTCAGAAAACTGTCCACTCCGTCCAAATATATATCTGAACAGCTTTTGGATTTTTGTTTTTGCAGTTTTACCGAGTTCCCCCTCCACAACAAAACGACCTAGTTCGGAGGCTAGAGCCTTCTTGGTCAGGACCAGCTAAAGCCTTCGCTGACGATGAACCTCTCCCCTCCACCTCACCCACTCAAGCTTCTGGCTCCCAGCAGGTGACATTCAAGACTCAGACAGAGACCTCTGCTATCTGTGCTGCCGAATCACGCCCACAATTTCCTGTTCTTGTCAGCATTCGGGCACCACCTCTTCAAGATCCTGATGGCGAAGGCCGTACACCGATTGACCTTGTTATAGTTCTGGACGTAAGTTGCAGCATGGAAGGAAAAAAACTTGAACTTGTCAAGCAAGCTGTCAAATTTGTGATAGAAAACTTGGGGTCTTCAGACAGACTCTCGATAGTTACATTCTCAACAACTGCTAGAAGAGTATTTCCCCTCAGAAGAATGTCTGTTGAAGGCCGTGGAGATGCCATCCGAGCCGTCGACTCTCTTAGAACAGATTACATGACCAATATTGCGGCAGGCCTCAAGATAGGAGCTCAGATACTTGAAGAACGAAGGGAAAAGAACTCAGTTGCTAGCATCATCCTCTTATCTGATGGCCAAGATAACTGTTCAAGCCAAAGCGAAATGTTGAATAATTTGCCTTCTTCTAGCGACATGCAACAGGAAATTCCAGTCCACACATTTGGGTTTGGCAATGACCATGATCCAAAAACCATGCATGCTATATCTGTTGCATCAAGGGGTACCTTTTCGTACATTGAATCGGTTGGCATGATACAAGATGGTTTTGCTTTGTGCATTGGTGGTCTTCTCAGTGTTGTGGCTCAGGAAGTTCGCCTCACAGTAAGGTCAGCTTCAAGTGGGGTGAAGATTGTATCAATTCCATCGGGGAGACATGTGAATGAGATTTCGGATGAGGGTAAGCAAGGTGTTGTTAATGTAGGAAATATGTATGCAGAAGAGGTGAAACAATTTCTGGTGTATCTCTTAGTTCCACCATCCTCAGCTTCAGACACCAAAACATCATTGTTAGACGTGTCATGCGCATACAAAGATCTAGCTTCGGATGAGTTGATCCAGGTCCAAGGTGAAAGAGTAGAGATTTCGAGACCAGGGTCTTGTTCTTCTGCAGAATTGGCAGTGTCTTTGGAGGTTGATCGGCAGAGGAATAGACTTTTGGTGGCCGATGCTATTGGAGAGGCTCAGAGGTTGGCTGAAATGGGAAATCTGGAGGGTGCACGCGAGGTTTTGACTCAACGAAGAGAAACTCTCTTAACATCAGCAGCAGCCCAAGCTGGGGATAATCTCAGCCATTCATTTGAAATTGAGCTCAGAGAAGTCATGGACAAGATGGGGAGTAGGGAGTTGTACGAAGACGCAGGGCGTGCTTACGCTTATGCAGGAATGAGTTCCCATTCATGGCAGAGGGCTTCAGCTAGGGGTAACGCTAGAGGCTCATGTCTCGCTGCGGGTTTTAAAGCTGCCAAGGGAGGCGCCAAGGGTCACCGTTTTGGTGCCAGGGGTTGTGGTGGAGGTGGAGGTGGTCGTGGTCGTGGTGGCGGTGGTCGTGGTGGCGGTGGTCGTGGTGCCTCCGGGGGTCACACCAAAAGTAGGCTGTTAAATGATGCTTTGTTATACGGTGACGAAGACGAAGCTGATGAGTGTGCTGACGCTGTTGGTGCTTTTGAAACACCCGCCATGGTTAGAATGGTACAGATATCACAGAAGAGGAATCGATCTAATTAAGTCTAAGGTTGAGTTCGTTTTGGCATTAGTAATATTTGTGACAGCAGTAGCCTTCTGGCTGGTTGTTAGTTCAACGGTTTTTTTTTTTTTTTGTTTGAATAAGGGATTAGGCGATATTAGCTCTTCGGAGGCAAACGATGTAGGGAACAAGTCCCACCCTCAATCCCCGAGAATGGTTTAAACAACCATGATTTTAATTTTGTTTTCCTGCCTTTGAAAGATTTAATTCATTGGGATTATTAATATTATCATTATATTACTAGAAGTTTGCTATTAGATTCTGATTGAGATAGTTTAACTTCTCGTTTTATTCTTATAGCATTTCCCGTTCGATGAGTGATAAACTGATAACCATTCAGACAATCCATCGATAGACTTATATGCAAGTAGAGATACTGCTTCCCACTGAAGCTATAAGACACATGGATATATGGTAAAATATTGTTCAGAAAGGGTCCGACTCTTTTCTCAAAAAATAAAATACAAACTAGAAAGCATGGTTCCCTGAGGCATAGACTTTTGTGAAAAACAAGATGGCAATATGACAAATAACAACTAATGATTCCGCCACGACATAATGAAGTAAAGTTTTAACGAAATAAAAACTAATATATTCCATGATTTTGAACATACTGTTGTAAAATGGAAATGTTTCAGAAAATGGAGAGAGTTTTGCTTCAAAGAACTTGAGAGAGAGAGAGAGAGAGAGTTTTGATGCAGAGAGGGAGTGTAGTATTTTCTGTTTTCTCTATCATCCATGGATGAGAAATGGATTACATATATAGTGGAAGGCAAGGAACATATAGCCTAAAATCCTCCATAAAACAAGGACCCTTAAAGTCCTCCTTAAAACATGGATCCCCTAAAACTAGGAAAGAGGAAAGCATCTTCTAATATACAATAATTTACATGATATATCCATAATAATTTACAACACTCCCCCTTGGATATTTCATGTCAATAGTGTTGCCTAGGCTGTGCGCTTTTAAGTTGTCTCGTCAAAAACCTTGCCAAGTAATAAAAACCCTGTGGGAAAAAACAACCTTGGTCGAAGGAGAAAAAGAGCACAACGCGCATGAGTGTAAAGTAGTAATATCACAGCTTCGGAGATAAGTGGAGTCTTCTTATCAGCATCAGAAGTAAGTAGCATGTCTACGAGAGGGATGCATTTAGAGTTGCTACACCAAAACCTTGCCCGGTAAACCCAGTGGGAAAAACCCGTGGTCGAAGGGAAAAGATGAGCAAATGCATATATGTTGAATCAAAAACATCTTCAGGATGGAGCGACCATACTAAAAATGTGCCTCGTTAAAACCTTGCCAGGTAATAAAACCCAGTGGGACAAAATAACCCTGGACGAAGGACAAAAGAGTACACGATGGTCAAGTGGGTATGCTTCTGGATACTCCCCCTGATTCAACTCCTCCTGAAAATTACATGTTAGGTAATTCAGATAATTTACGTAGACCAATACCTTGTACATGCTTCTGGAATGTAGATTTTGGTAGTGACTTAGTGAAGAGGTCTGCACGATTGTCTTCAGATCGAATCTGCTTGACCTCAATCTTCTGATGCTCCTGTTGTTGCTGATTGAAGAAAAACTTTGGTGCAATATGTTTTGTGTTGTCTCCTTTGATGAAACCTGTCTTCATTTGCTCGATGCAAGCAGCATTATCCTCATGGATAGTGGTTGGTTCATCAGTGGTGGAATGCAGTCCACATGTGCTTTGAACATGCTTTGTGATGGCTCTCAACCATATACATTCATGTACTGCTTCGTGAAGAGCTAGAATCTCAGCATGATTCGAAGAGGTAGCAACAAGGGTCTGTTTTGTAGACCTCCAAGAAATTGCCGTATTCCCAATGGTAAAGACATAACCAGTTTGGGAACGTGCCTTGTGTGGGTCTGATAGATAGCCTGCATCAGCATATCCAACAAGGCGAGCATCATTCTGAGGATCAAGGGGGTTTGATCCATTTCTTGATGCATAGGGATAAAATAAGCCCATATCAATCGTACCTCTAAGATAACGAAAAATATCTTTTATACCATTCCAGTGGCGGCGTGTTGGTGCAGAGCTATATCTAGCTAACAAGTTCACAGAAAATGAAATGTCTGGTCTAGTGCATTGAGTCAAGTACAATAATGCGCCTATTGCACTTAGATATGGGACTTCTGGTGCCAATATCTCTTCGTTATTATCTGCGGGACGAAACGGATCTTTCTTAGGATCTAGACTTCGGATGACCATGGGTGTGCTTGAAGGTTTCGCTTTATCCTCATTAAAGCGTCTTAACATCTTCTGGATGTAGTTTGATTGATGAAGCAGAATCCCATCAGCACGGTGCTCAAGCTCCAGGCCGAGGCAGTAATTCGTTCTCCCAAGATCTTTCATTTCGAATTCAGACTTCAGGTGCTTGGCGGTTTCTTTGATCTCTTCAGGAGTACCAATCAGATTCATGTCATCGACATAAACTGCCACAATTACAAATCCAGAACTTGTTTTCTTAATAAACACGCATGGGCATAGTTCATTGTTTACATATCCCATCCCAATCAAATATTCACTTAGACGGTTGTACCACATCCGTCCAGATTGTTTCAATCCATAAAGTGAACGCCTCAAACGAATGGAGAGGGTGTTCCGTGGTCTAGAACTATTTGTATCGGGTATCTTAAGTCCTTCAGGAACTTTCATGTATATCTCTGTATCAAGATCCCCATAGAGATAAGCTGTGACCACATCCATTAGCTGCATATTCAGTTTTTCGGAAATTGCCAAACTGATGAGGTAGCGGAACGTTATAACATCCATTACAGGAGAATATGTCTCATCGTAATCAATCCCAGGGCGTTGAGAGAATCCTTGCGCCACTAGACGAGCCTTGTATCTTACAATCTCGTTTTCCTCATTACGCTTCCTTACAAATACCCATTTAAATCCTACAGGTTTAACATGGTGAGGTGTGGGAACGACAGGTCCGAACACTTTTCTCTTTGTCAAGGAATCTATTTCGACCTGGATTGCTTCTTTCCATTTTGGCCAGTCGTCTCTACGTTGACATTCATCAACAGAGCGAGGTTCGACATCATCGCTAGTTATAATTTCAGTAGCTACTGCGAATACAAATATATCATCGATGATAATCTCATTTCGATTCCAAATCTCACTTAAGCATGCATAATTTATCGAGATTTCTCTATTCTCGAGAGTGGGTTCAAACGTTGGAGCGTCCCCCAACGTTGTCTCTTCTAGGACGGACCCATAATCTGGAATTATCTCGTGAGATGGATCAGTTGAGATCGCGATGTCTAGTGGATTCGTTTGTGCTGGTTTTACCCTCTTCCGGGGATAGGAATCCTTCGAACCTAGTGGTCTACCTCGCTTCTGGGCAGGGACATGTGACTGGTTAGCCGCCATGGTCGTACCTCGTCCATCCGGGACAACGCGTCCTACAGGGACATCTATTCTTGCAGGCACATTTGCAGCAGGTATATGTGATCTCGTCACTTTAGCTAGATCAGAGAAAGCGTCTGGCATATTTTGGGCTACACTCTGTAGATCTAGAATTCTTCGCACTTCATTATCGCATTGTGCGGTTCGGGGATCAAGATGAGACATAGTGGGGACATTCCACGTCAATTCACGTCGTTCATCAGGAACGGTAACGTTCTTATCTCCCCCTAACGGCGGGAAGACTGTCTCATCAAAGTGACAATCCGCGAATCTAGCGGTAAAGAGATCGCCTGTCAAGGGCTCTAAAAAGCGTATAATGGATGGGGATTCATAACCGACATATATGCCCATCCTTCGTTGAGGACCCATTTTTATACGTTGTGGCGGCGCAATTGGCACAAAAACTACACACCCAAATACACGTAAGTGCGAAACATCAGGTTCGTACCCAGTCACCAACTGTAACGCGGAATAAGGTTGGGTGGCAATGGGCCTTAGTCGGACCAACATGGCTGCATGCAAAATTGCATAGCCCCACGCAGATACTGGAAGCTTGGTGCGCATTACCAAGGTCCGTGCGATCATTTGTAATCTTTTAATGAACGCTTCTGCGAGACCATTCTGGGTGTGAACATAGGGAACTGGATGCTCAACATTAATCCCGAGGGACATGCAATAATCATCAAAAGATTTTGATATAAACTCTCCGGCATTATCAAGTCTTATGGACTTGATTGGATAATCCGGGTGGTGAGCCCTTAATTTAATGATCTGGGCAAGGAGTTTAGCAAAAGCAGCATTTCTTGTGGACAATAGTGTAACATGTGACCACCTTGTCGATGCATCAACCAAAACCATGAAATATTTAAATGGTCCGCATGGTGGTTGGATAGGTCCACATATATCCCCTTGTATCCGTTGTAGAAAAAGGTTGGAGTCTTTTTCAGTCTTTGCATATGATGGTCTTATATTTAATTTTCCCAATGAGCAAGCTTGGCATAATGTGTTACTGTACACAAGATCCTTATTGGTAAGGGGATGCCCGTGGGATGAATTTAGGATACGGCGCATCATACTTTGACCTGGGTGTCCCAAACGGTCATGCCAAAGCAAGTAGTTGCTCGAATTGGTTAGCTTCTGGCTGGTTATGTGATTCGCCTCAATCGATCTAATGGTAGCCATGTAGAGACCACTCGAGAGGCATTTTAGCTTCTCCAATGTCCGCTTCCGGCCATACAAATTGGAGGTTATGCAAAGATATTCCACTCCTTTTTCCTCAGTGGTTTCAACGTGATAACCATTGGCTCGAATATCCTTAAAACTCAATAACGTTCTTCTGGAACGTGGAGAGTATAGGGCCTCATTAATGGTAAATTCAGTACCATTGGACAACATAAATTGGGCTTTGCCATGGCCCTCTATCAGGTTGGATTGTCCTGATATAGTTGTCACAGAGGTATGAGTAGGCAATAAGTTTAAAAAAAACTTCCTATCTTGGAGTATGGTGTGCGTAGTAGCACTATCAGCCAGACAACAAATTTCTCCACAAGACATGCCTATTCATATATTTAATTCAATGGATCACATGTATGAAAATAAATAATTTTATTGAATTAAACATCCAAACATAACAAAATTATGCAAAACTAATATTCCAAAGATCACCAAAGATAAACTGAAAAATAGAAAGCATTATTCATAACAATAACATAGATATGGCACAAGTGCCTATTATGTCCATGTCCTCGAGTTTTCAATCCTCGATGTATCCATTAGCTGCTTGGAAATCAGTAATTTCCAAGGTGGTATCCATAGGGAAATCAGTAATCTCCAAGGTGGTATCCATAGCTGCTTGGAAATCAGTAATCTCCAAGGTGGTATCCATAGGGACTGACTCTTCCACAAGGTTGGCCTCTTGAGTTCCGCGTCTGGCGTGATACTCTCCTATCTCTTCATCTGTTGCACGACAGGTGCGGGACCAATGGTCAGTGCCTCCACATCTATAACATAGATTATGCTGATTTTGAGGGCGACGGGCCGGACCAGGGTTCTCTCTAATTTGAGCCTGTCGGACTTGGGCATTTCGGTTTCCACCACGTGGGCCTTGTCCACGTCCTCCTCGACCCCTTGGGCCATTGCCTGGGTGGTCGCGGTCATATGGGCCATTTCTGGGTCCATTTCTTCGTCCATGCCTTGGACGTTCAGACCTTCTTCCCCTTCCACGGCCCCGGTTCCTCCTTCCACGATTATTTTCGTGATGGGCAATAATATTTGCTTCAGGCAAAGGAATTGCTCTAGTACCGGTAGGCCTTGCTTGATCATTCCTCAAAAGTAGGTTGTTGTTCTTTTCAGCGAGCAACAGGATGGTGATTAATTCAGAGAATCTAGCAAAGTTTCTTTCCCTGTATTGTTGCTGCAGGACCATACAGGAAGGAGGGAAGGTGGAGAAAGTTTTCTCCAGTAGGTCAGCTTCTGTGAGCTCTTCTCCACAGAATTTTAGGAGTGACCGAATCCGGCAGATTTCAGAGTTATACTCATTGACAGTCTTGAAATCCTGGAAGCGTATGTTCTGCCAATCGTGTCTTGCTTCCGGCAAGTAGATGGCTCTTTGATGGTTGAATCGCTCTTCTAGAGCGACCCAAAGAGATCGTGGGTCCTCTTCAGCTAAATATTCCACCTTGAGTGCTTCTTCCATATGTTTCCTGATGAAAATCATAGCCCTTGCCTTCATGTCTTCAGGGGTGATGTTGTCAGCAATAATCGTTGATCTCATCTTATTTGCAGTCAGATGAAGCTTGACATCTTGGGTCCACTTGAGATAGTTCCTTCCGGAAACTTCCAAAGCGACAAAGTCAAGCTTGTTGAGATTTGACATTCTCTACAAGGATTTAAAGGACAATAGTTAGTGCTATGGGTAATAACTTCCATAAGCAATCAATAAGAACTTCAGGTTCCATAACATGATACTAAAAATCGGATTAAACATGTATAGTGAATTTGTGAAGGAAACTTCAAGTTCCTTTTATGATACATGTGAACTTCTGGTTCAATATTTATGTATGAATTTTTTGGTTCAATGTTTATGTGTGAACTTCCGGTTCATTAAGTACCTACATTCCTCACATATATATTCTTAATGCAAAGAATTTAAGCGGGTAAAATATTTAAATTTAATATGAGCAGGTAACACCACAAAACATTATCATAATAAATAATGAAGGAAAGATGTATCATTATCACAAAGTCCAAACAAGTATATATAGATATTCGTCACAATATACATGAATTGATAGCTAAATTAAAAGCTATTGATTTTCCTCTTTCTTTCCCTTTTTTTTCAATCATGCCAATTATAATGCAAGAGAAATAAGTGTCTCTCATAGAGGATTAAGTTAAACTAGATGCTTCAACAAAAGTCATAAACTGTGACTGCAGTTCCTACTGAACAACAGTCAAAAAACGAACTGAAACACTAAGCAAAACTACCCAGAAAAATATGAAAATTTACAGAGATGTACTAAACATATAAGGACTCCAGCATACAAAATTTGGTGAATTTTGGAGTTGAATTACTATTTTAAATAAATACTGGAACACAGACATCAGAAGGTAAAATGAAACAGCGAAATTGGTTTTTGTTTGGAAAAACCTACTTGGTTGTAGAGCTTGTAGACTGATGTTGATTGAATGATGAACTACCTCTTCTCTGCAACCCAAGAGTTATTCACCTCTTCTCTTGTCAATCTGCAATCCGAATCCTAGAGCTATTCGTGCTGATAACGTGTTGTAAAATGGAAATGTTTCAGAAAATGGAGAGAGTTTTGCTTCAAAGAACTTGAGAGAGAGAGAGAGAGAGTTTTGATGCAGAGAGGGAGTGTAGTATTTTCTGTTTTCTCTATCATCCATGGATGAGAAATGGATTACATATATAGTGGAAGGCAAGGAACATATAGCCTAAAATCCTCCATAAAACAAGGACCCTTAAAGTCCTCCTTAAAACATGGATCCCCTAAAACTAGGAAAGAGGAAAGCATCTTCTAATATACAATAATTTACATGATATATCCATAATAATTTACAACACATACTAACTTGTAAGTTGCAATAGCTACTAGCTAGTATATATATTGTTTTATTCCTGTTATAGTTTTCACAAGATTGAGAACATGAGATCGAACTAAGCAGGCTCCTCAACTTGTATTTTGTTTGCGGTGACAGAGGGTTATCATGTTTGCGGTGATAGTCGCCGTTGCCGTTATAAGTGCACATAATCTCATGGGTTGTGTTTATGGGCAAATAGTTGCGACAGATAGAAAATGCAAGGTTGAATTTCAATTTTGGAAAGATTGCCTTTCTACGCTTCAGTTACGACGACCAATATTAAGAGACTAAAAAGAAATAACTATAAGTCATGTGAATCAATAGCATTAACCCGAATTATCACGCGTACCATGATCCTACCATGATCCTGCAGGATCATGTTATAATTTCCTCTGGTGGGGTAGAAATTATTAAATGAATACTGCTAAGGCACCAAAAACTTAAAACAAATGATTTTTAGATATAAAATGTTTATTTTTCAGAAAAGATACTTGGGCTATAGCCTCGGTAACCAGTTCATAGATCTACCATTGACTCCTGTCGGACTCCATCTTCTACTAGTGTTCATGACTCCATGTATAGAACTGATTTGACTTGAGATTTTCATAACCGGTTTAGTTTTCACCTACTTTTTAAAGGTTAGTTCGCAAAAAATTAGTTTTGCCCATAGTAAATATTTAGCCATTCAAAATATGCAAACAAACATAATCAAAATATGGGGTTCAGGCTTTATGCCCCCCCTGCATTCTGCAGTTTCATTAATCAAGACTTGAGGGCAGCCGCACAGCCTCATTTCAAATATATATATATATATATATATATATATATATATATATATATGCAAACAAACATAATCATTTGTCACGGATATGTGAAATGTTCATAATGATATCAACAACAAAAAAACAAAAAAAACAAATTGATCACTAAATGTTTCGATCATGTACATTATCAAGAAGGATTTAAAATATTATTGATTTTATCATGATCGTGAACTATAATTTGAGGGGGGAACTTGAGAAGCTTCCTTTTGATGACCCGGATGGCGAGAACCAGAGAAAGCGAAGGAGGCTAAAACATGAGTTGTCGCAGTATGTTACCTTTAATGATGAGATTTGGAGACAAAGATCACAGGTTGAGTGGTTAAAAGATGGAGATAATAATACTAAGTTCTTTCATAACTATGCTAGGGCAAGAGGCTGGAGGAATGCCATTTCAGGGGTTAGTGACGTAAGGGGACAGTGGCATGAGGAGATTGGAGGTATTCAGGATGCATTTGAGGAGTACTTTCAGTCTTTGTTTACTTCTAAAGGAAGTGCTCATGAAGACTTGATTCTAGATGAGGTACCGGGAGTGGTGACCGTGGAGATGAATGAGTTCCTTACTGCACCATTTAGCAGAGTGGAAGTTGAACAAGCTTTAAAGCAAATGGCTCCAAACAAATCCCCGGGGATAGATGGCTTATCTGCATTATTTTATCAGGAATATTGGAGTACGTTGGGGGATGATATTACTGATTTTTGTCTGAGTGTTCTCAATGATGGTGCAGAGGTGTCCTTGCTGAACCACACACTCATTGCTCTTATTCCCAAGTTGGAAACTCCCTGTAGTGTTACAAATTACAGGCCAATAAGTTTATGTAATGTGGTGTACAAGCTGATCTCCAAAACTACTGTGAACAGGCTGAAAGTTGTGCTGCCAAAGATTATTTCTCCTTATCAGAGTGCTTTTGTCAAAGGCAGGCAGATCCATGACAACATTATTTCGGCTTTCGAGATGGTACACACTATTAGAGCAAACAAAAGGACGGAGGAACCTAAGCTCGTGCTCAAGCTTGACATTAGCAAAGCATTGATAGAGTAGAATGAAGCTTCCTGGAAAAGATGATGTTGAAGCTGGGTTTCGAAGTGCAATGGGTGAATCTGATTATGAGGTGTGTCTGCTCAGTGAGGTTTTCAATTCTTTGGCAAGGACAGCCGATGGGAAACTTCGTGCCTACTCAAGGGCTGCGACAAGGGGATCTGCTCTCACCCTTTCTTTTCCTAATCTGCTCAGAGGGTTTGTCTACTTTATTACATAAGGCTGGGCAGGAAGGTATAATTACTGGAGTTAGAACTGGACCTGGAGCACCGGACATCTCCCATCTACTTTTTGCAGATGATAGTCTCATTTTTTCTAATGCCAATATGGAGGAAGTGACTTCTATGAAGCAATGTTTATTACTCTATGAGAGAGCAGCAGGACAGCGGATCAATTTTCAGAAGTCAGCTATCTCATTTGGTCTTGGAGTTTCAACTGAGATGCAGCAAAACATTCAAGATTTCTTAGGAGTTTCGTGTGTTCCTTTCCATGAAAGATATCTTGGACTTCCTACGGTGGCAGGTAAAAGCAAAAAACAGATGTTCAAGAGAATAAGTGATAGATTGGATGAACACATGTGTGGGTGGCAAAGCAAGTTTCTATCGAAGGCTGGAAAGTTGGTTTTGGTGAAGGCTGTTGCACAGGCAATCCCAACATATGCTATGAATGTCTTCAGATTGCCAAAAGGTGTGTGTCGCTCAATTCAATCCAAAGTCTCGAAATACTGGTGGGGTGATGGCAAAGGGAAGAGAAGTATTCATTGGGGAAGCTGGGGCTTGTTGTGTAAGAGTAAAAAGAGAGGTGGTTTGGGGTTCTGGGATGTTCAAGGATTTAATCAGGCTTTGTTAGCGAAAATAGTGTGGCGTATTGCCACCAACCCGGATTCTCTGGTTCACCGGGTATTACAAGCAAAGTATTTCCCGGATGTGAATTGGGTAGGTGCAAGAGCTAGTAGTGGAGATTCCATGGTCTGGAGTAGCTTACTTTGGGGTCGGGATTTACTGTGTCAGGGCTTGAGATGGAGAGTGGGGAATGGGGAAAGTATTAAGGTGTGGAAGCAGGATAAATGGGTTCCGGTACCGTGGAGCTTCAAGGTGGTCTCTCCTAGATCGGGTAAGCATGACATGAAAGTCAGTGAGTTGCTTGATCAGTGTGGTATGTGGAATGTACCACTTATTCAATCTCTCTTTCTTCCCCACGAAGCTGAAACTATTCTCTCTATTCCATTGGCGGGTCCAAGGCAGCCTGACTCAATTATGTGGCATTATGGGAAGAATGGCATTTATTCAATGAAGTCAGGGGCTTGGTTGGCTATGGAGTTGCAAAACAAGGGGAGTGGGAGTCCGGGAAGCAGCGCGGATGGGGGCAAGGGTGTGATAGTTTGGGACAAGTTGTGGAAGTTACAGGTCGCTCCCAAGGTGAAGATTTTTCTGTGGAGAGCTTTCCATGATTTCCTTCCGTGTACCTATAATTTGAAAAAGAGGCATATGAAGGTAGAGGATAAGTGTTGCAGGTGTGGAGCTATGCAGGAAAGCATGATGCACTGTCTGTGGGAGTGCAAATATGCGAAGTAGGTTTGGAAATATAGCTTTCTTGCGAAGGTATATAAGCATTGGAATGAACCAAGTTTTATTGGACTCTTTGACCATGTTACCAATATGGCGTCTTCTTATGAGCAGGCCTTGTTTGGAGTGATAGCATGGATGATTTGGAAGAATATGAATGCTTGTAGATTTGGTGAAACAGTTTCTTCTGGTGAACATATATTATCCAAGCTGGTGAGTGGATGAGTAACTTTTGCAAAGTGAGTTCCAGGTCAGCTTCCTCTCTTCAAGGTGGGACAACTGAGAGGTGGAAGCCACCAAGAAGTGGTTGCCTTAAACTCAATGTCGATGCAGCATGTGACCATAAGAATGGTAAAGTGGGTATGGGAGTGGTGGTGCGAGATGACCAAGGAAACTTAAAAGGAGCAGTGGAGCATACTCTACATGGGGGATTGTTTGTTCATGCTAGTGAGGCTCTGGCCGTTCTTTTTGGGCTGCGATTTTGCATTATGGAAGGTTTTACTATGATAGAAGTGGAGTCAGATGCATTGAATGTTATCATGGCAATCAACTGTGAGGATAGTGATCTGAGTATGGAGGGTGCAGTTTTTGATGATTTTGGAAAGAAGTTGGGTCTCCATGGCTTATTGATATTGTAATGGCAGAAAAGTCTAGTGGATTGTAGGGGTGTGGCTCTCATATTTGAGGCCACTATAGCCCTTGGGATGTATTGTCCAAAAGTATGAATAAAATCATTATTTAATAAAAAAAAATAAAAAAAAGGAAATGTATGTACACTCAACATTTTTCAAACTTTAGTAATAGTAGTTATATACTTATATGTGATAGAAAATTATAATTAAAACGTACTAAGTAAGGGTCATCATGGGCCGGGCCTAGTCAAAGTCAACAAAATTTAGGGTCGAGGCTTAAATATGCTAACCCTTACCCGCCCGAAAGGCCCGAGCCACTAAGGCCGAAATGGCCGGGTCGGGCCGACCTTCCGAATAAGGCCGAAATGGGCCTAAAAGGGCCTTAATTTGTTTAACAAAAAGAAATATATTATTTTTATTTTTTATCTCAAAATGTGGCTCAATGGTTATATATGTAATACAAGACTCATTGTTTTTTGTTGATCATATTTAATATATATATATATTGGAATTAACTTATAAGTTATAACATTTATAAATATTAGTTAAGATGGTTATATTCAATTAACTATCTCTCTAAATCTCCCAAAATTAATTGTTGTTTAACAAAGGAAACAAAAATTAAAGAAAATAAAGCTTAGGAAATCAATTACAAAAAAGAGATAATTAAGTTGTATGTTATAGACTAAAGAGAAACATATTTAAAAAATAGAAAATTATTAGGACTTAATTGGGCGGGTTTAAAGGGTCGGGCAGGGCTTGGCCCTAACGGGCTCAAACGGGCCGAGCCGTAGGGTAGGGCCGGGCTTCATTTGCATGACCCTTACCCTACCCTATTTGAGAAAGGGTAGGGCCGGCCCGCCCTAATGCAAGGGCCGGGTCGGGCTTCGGCCCTACGGGCCGGGCGGGCTTAGGGCCGAAAGGCTAAATGATGAGGCCTAGTACTAAGCCTAAAACGTCATATCTAGCAAGCAAAAGTTTGCGAATTTGGATTGTAATCGGATTATCGGGGTAAACAGCTAAAACCCAATCCATTTCCTCTTTTAATTGGTAAAATCAAAGAATTAGTGAAGTTCTTGCCAAAAGAAAAAATAAAAAATAGTGAACTGGTGGTATATGGGCTTCAAGGTTCGATCCAATATAACGAATACTAATGGGTAGATGGGTTTCAAGTACAGAAGATTAGAAGCAGTAGTGGGTAAGTGGGTTCATCCAACTCCGATGAGTCTCAGTTTCGAAGCTCTCGCCGCTCCAAAGTCAGTTTTATCACTTATCAGTTATCAGTTAGTCAGGACTGAGCACTTTGTTTTTGCTTTGGAAAATCATTTGTCTGATTCATACATAAAATATATGTATATGTGAATATGATTGATCAATTTTTCCGTCGTTGTTTGTATCATATATCATATCTTCATTTTGCTGCCGCTGAGGTTTCAGCTGTGAAACACTTGGAGGCAATATACTAATGTTCATTTTGACCAGGATACTTTACCCTTGTGTTTTATTTACAGTTCATATGCTCTGGATTTCTCGCAAAGACTAAGAATGTCTCTTTCGGTTTACATGTGTATAGATGAGAATTCCCAATCGGTTGATTATTATATTTTACATTCTTATTTTAATGGGAGATTATTTCTATGGGAAATGATCATATCTTGGGGGTGAAGGAAACCCAAAGGCTACCTGGTCTCTTATATAAAGGCTCATTTCTTCAAAGAATTGGTACAGTACACTTTGAGGCGGCTGAAGTTTTCTTTGTTCTGAAAATTTTAGCTGATAATCAATCACATAGCCCTTGTTCTCTCTTCTGGTGTTTGGTGTTTGAAGACTTGTTTGATCACTCATTCACTCCAAACATGAATTCGTCTGAGGCTGCATCTGATCAAGTCAGTAATTTTGTGATTTTTTGGGTCGAAGTTTTTTAATTATGAGAAATATGCTGGAGTTGGTAGACTAAAACGTACTAGTATCGCAAGGCTTTTTCATCTTTTGGGATGAGGCACACAAGAAATCCCCTTTTATATCTATATTGGTTTGTTTTTCAGTTGACAACACGATTCTATACCGCTCTACCTTCTTTATACTACCTTCTAGCCATATTTAGTTCATTTGAGATTTTGTTCTTTTGAGACATGCTTATGTCTTGTATATATTAGTAAACATTTTGTAAACAGTACTTTGTTTTGGTTATGACTTTTGAATCTTGACTGAATTAAGACTAATTATTTGTGTGGTAATATTCCTTTGTTGTTGTAGGGATGTCAAAAAGTTCGTTTCTTCATTCAATGTAGTTGATAAAGCCTTTTCTTTTTTGTTATTCCTGAGAAAACTAACCAAATATATATGTGAACAACTTATTGATTTTTGTTTTTGAGCAAGTCTTACTGGTCTGGTCATCTGCTGACTGACTGATTATTGTTTTAAATTGTTGTTTTCGTATACAGAACAATTGCGGCATTTGCAGGAGTAGCCTGACAACAGAGCAAGGCCAAGCCATCTTCACTGCTGAGTGCTCACACTGTTTCCACTACCCTTGTATAGCCAACAATGTCCAGCATGGAAATCTTTGCTGCCCCATCTGCCGAGCAAAGTGGAATAAGGATAATGTGCCTTTCCAAGTTCCTCCTCCTCAAAACAATAACTCGGCTGCGATCCCTCCTCACATCCCATTCCCATCGCAGCAGCAACCCCGTTGGTATCAGTACCCATCCATGCAGGAACCCGAGTACCCTCCTGAGCCACCTACCTTCTCTGATGATGAACCCCTCCAATCGTCAACCTCACCTATTCAATCCCTTGTCCCCCAGAAAATAACACTTAAGACTCATACAGAGTCCCCTGCTATCTCTGCGGCACAGTTAAGCTCAAATTTTCCTGTCCTTGTCAGCATTTGTGCACCACCCCTTAATGATTCTGAAGGTCATGGTCGTACGCCCATTGACCTTGTAACAGTTCTAGACGTAAGTGGCAGCATGCAAGGCACAAAGATTTCCCTTCTCAAGCAAGCTGTCACATTTGTCATAGAAAACTTGGGGCCTTCGGATAGACTTTCTATTGTTTCGTTCTCATCAGGTTCTAGAAGAGTCTTTCCTCTCCAGAGAATGTCCGTTGATGGTCGTGAAAGTGCCATCCTAGCCATTGAGTCTCTTAGAGCAGGTGGTGCAACTAACATTGCAGAAGGACTCAAGAAAGGAACTAAGGTCCTTGAAGATCGAAGGGAAAGAAACCCAGTTTCCAGCATCATCCTCTTATCTGATGGCAAAGATACATACAATACAACTGCAAACCGACTGTTGAACCAGTTGCCTGATTCGATTCGTTCTAGCGACATGCAACAGGAAACCCCAGTCCACACATTTGGATTTGGCTACGATCATGATCCCAACATTATGCATGCTATATCTGATGTGTCAGGTGGCACCTTTTCGTTCATTGAATCAGTTGAAATGATACAAGACTCCTTTGCTCTGTGTATTGGGGGTCTTCTCAGTGTTGTGGCTCAGGAAGTTCGCCTAACAGTAAGGTCAGCGTCACCTGGGGTGAAGATTTTAGCAATACCATCAGGGAGACATGTGAATGAGATTTCTACTGAGGGTCAGCAAGGTGTTGTTCATGTTGGAAATATGTATGCTGAAGAGGAAAAACAATTTCTGGTCTACCTAACAGTTCCAGAATCGTCAGCTCCACATACTAAGACGTCATTGTTAGAGGTGTTATGCATGTACAAAGATCTAGCTTCAAATGAGTTGATGGAGGTGCAAGGTGAGAAAATAGAGATACTGAGACCTGAGGTTTGTTCCCCTGCTGAAAAGACAGTTTCTTTGGAGGTTGATCGGCAGCGGAACAGAATATTGGTGGCTGAAGCTATAGCTGAGGCACAAAGGTTGGCTGAGATTGGAAATCTGGAGGGTGCACAGGCTCTTTTGGCTCAACGGAAAGAAATTCTCTCAACATCAACAGCAGCCCAAGCAGGGGATTTTCACAGTAATTTGTTTGAAACTGAGCTTAGAGAAATGATGGATAGAATGGCAAGTATGAAGTTGTATAAACGAACTGGGCGTGCTTACGCTCTCTCAGGACTCAGTTCCCATATGTTGCAAAGGGCCACAGCTAGGGGTGACACAGGATTTGCGTGTTGTCGCATGGTTGCCCCTAGGGGGGGCTTTGGAGGTGGCAAAGCCAAAGCCGCCATTGCTTCATCAGGTGATGCTCCAGGTGAATTGCCTGCCGCCGTTGGGGCTTTTGAAATACCTGCTATGGTCAGAATGGTAGAAAAATCACAGAAGATGAATCAGCCTGCGCAAGACCAAGTCTAAATCCACTCCATTCTGGCAGAAATAGCCTTCAGCCTGCTTGTTCTATTTTGGTCTGGTATGCGTGTGTGATCGAATTTGTATACTGTAAATAGTTTGTCATAAATATGATATTCCGTGTTGTTTGGGTTTCGTTATTTGCTCTTTCTGTAGCTGGCTTTTGGTAGTTAGAAAATCTCAAAATCTTGCTGCGTATGGAAGAGCGTGGATTTTCTTAGTATTTCTATACCTAAGCTCTTTCCAGAAGATCATGGCTTTGCTGCCTTGCGATAAAAAATAAAATCGAAACTTTGTCTTACTTCGGTTCCCTACAGGCCATGAACATTCATAATAGACTTAAACTAATGAAAAACAAAATGGTCTTATCAAAAAAATGAAAAACAAAATGGGATTTTGACGAATAACAACTATGTATTCCATGATTTTGAACATACCAACTTGGTAATTTGCAATAGCTATTCATATTCCATGATTAGTAATGTTATATAACGTACCTTTGTGCTAATAA
Organism: Rosa rugosa; assembly: GCF_958449725.1. Classification (NCBI taxonomy): domain Eukaryota; kingdom Viridiplantae; phylum Streptophyta; class Magnoliopsida; order Rosales; family Rosaceae; genus Rosa; species Rosa rugosa. The sequence continues at coordinate 60,139,627 of NC_084821.1, read as the reverse complement.
AGTACATCTAAAATGTCACATCTAACGAGTAACATACAAGTTAGGAAATTTTGAATTATATGATTTGATTATAGGAGTGAACTACTAAATCCATTTCTCAACTATTATTATCATTTTTTAGGGCAACGGAAGACAATCCATTGATATAAATCATACGACCTCACTCGTTCAAGCTTGAGAGGTCTGAAGACCCCTCTTATTACATATCAATGCTCAATTATTAAAAAGACTAAACTTCGAAGAATCAGAGCCTCCTAAAACCTAAAATTTAAAAAGAAAATGCAAGAAAGAAAATGCGAAAATAAAGGAAATCCCTACTCCTATACAACCCTAAATCAAAGCAACTGTCTTGACTCCTAAGACCTATCTGGTGTACATCTCCACTCATCAATCCAGCAAGCAGCTTCAACTTAGCAACTGTATAGGATTAAGAGCAGGATACCCCTGAAAGGCCCAGACACAGCCCAACCCACATGAGGGAGAGAAGGGGAAACGATCTAGCCCTAGGCCTAGCGCAAGAGGCGAAGGCCCAACGCCAAAAGCCTTAACCCTTCATCTCCCCCACCCACGCCAGCCTGATCTGAGCCTGCAAAGAAACAACCCCTGCCCATCATTGCTCCGATGGCCGCCACGGCCTTCCCCATCAGGACAGTTGGAAAGGACACCGCCTTGCTACTCGAAACCTTTAGGTTTCGATATTCTCAGCTCAGAGTTTTTCGGAGAAACTCTCAAGTCTCAACTATAATATGCTCTCGAATAACAATTCAAATTATTTCATCTTCAAAATAAAATTATTAAAAAATATCTTAAAAAATGTAAACTTTGTTAATAAATAATAACAATTTAGAATGTGTTATTGCCGGTCTTGGGCACTCCTCCAACACGCCGATCACTTGGTCCAACAAGCTCCCTCTTACTGCTCTTTCTGCTTTTAATTTTGACAAGTTTAGGTCGGGTTGTTCTAGAGGTTTCTGTTTGTAATCTTCTTTTCCTCCAAAAAAAAAAAAATTAGAATGTGTTAATAACGATTCAAAGTCCCATAAACCGTATATGTTCAGTATTAATGGGTATATGGGCTTTAAAGTGTATAAACAGTAATGGGTTAAACCATCGAAGTTTGATCTCCTCTCTCAATTTCGAAGCTCTCCCCGCCTCTCATCACTGGTAAAGAACAATTCTTAAAAGAAAACTTTACCTCCTTCCAAGCTGAAAGATTCAGACTTGAGCCATTTTCAAGAGCCGAAATTAGTCCAAAAATAAAGAATCGGGCTGTTTTAGTTGCTTCAGAAATGGAAAACCAGAGAAATTGTGGTTATCTGAGAAAACTCAGAAGAGATCAGGAAATACATAGTATCCAGCCATCAAGGTCAATCTTATCCCCTTAATTATTATCACAATGGTTGCCATTGTTTACCATCTTTTGTCCTTTGGAAGATCACTTTCTCTTGTTCATATATAAATATGATTGATCAATTTTTCCGTCGTTGTTGTTTGTATTATATCATATCTTCATTTTGTTCGCGCTGAGGTTTTAGCTATGAACAACTTGGAGGCACCTGCCAGTTGTTTTCACTTAGAAACCCATCATCACACTTTGACGAAGATACCCCTGGCTCTACATCTTATTTATAGTTCATATGCTCTGGTTCCTTACAAAGATTAAGAACGTCTCTTTCAGTTTACGTATGTATGTATAGACGTATAGTTAAGAAAAAATTGGGAATTGAGCTTAATCGGTTGATTATTATATTTTGCATTATTGTTTTAATAGGCGATGATTTCTATGGGAAATGATCAATCATATCTTGGGGGTGAAGGAAACTCTCAAAGGCTCACATATAAAGACTCATTTCTTCAAAGAATGCAATACCTTGTGAAGCTGTAGTTAATATAAAACTCTAGCTAGCTTATAATCACAGAACCCTTGTTCTCTATTCTAGTGTTTGGTGCTTAAAGGCTTGTTAGACCAGTCCAAACATGAATTCGTCTGAGGCTGCATCTGATCATCAAGTCAGTAACTTTGTGATATTTTGGGTCAAAGTTTTGGTATCTATTAGTAATATTATTAAAGAACCAATCTTTTCTCCCACACTTCCCCAGAGAGATTGTGAATTCTATAGGTTAAGGTTTTAGGGATGTTATCAATCATTAATTTAGTTTTGTGAGGTTTCTGAATCTTTCTTATGTGAAATTTTCTGGGTATTTTATGTACAAAAAATATAGTATTGCAACTTAGCAAGGCTTTCTCATCTTTTGGGATGAGGCACACTTGAAATCCCTTTCCATGTATATCGGTTTCTTTACACTACCTTCCAGCCGTATTTAGTTCATTTGGAAATTTGTTCTTAGTTTGAGACACTCTTATGCCTTGTAATTAGTAAACATATTCTAAATGTCACGCCCCGAATTTTGAATAATCAATTCAAATCCGAAACATGAATAATAACAAATTACAACTAACATCCTGAATTTTTTTCTCACAAACAACCACACTTTACAACTCTCAAATTTACAATAACCCAAATCCTCAAGTTATTTATTACAGCACACTCCCACCAAATTAAATTTTAAGGCTCAAATGAGCTTAACTCGCCTCACTATTACAATTGCTGTAAAACTATAACCATTGCTCTAACCGCACGATCACCGTCCTGGTTCTCCTGTCCTGTAGGATTACCCGCTACACAATTTGAATAGTGTACCGGGAGTTGCAACAACACAAAACCCGGTAAGCTTTTTACAGCCAGTATGAGTAAACAAGAAAGAACTGTTGATTTATTAAATTACAATTCAAGTAAAATTCAACAGTATTACGTCTGCAAAGAGACATCAACCCACTCATGGAAAACCACAAGGAATACATTTTCACAATCCTCAAATCACAATACACCACACTGGTCCTGTAAACACCCAACCCACATAACACCACTCTGGTCCATCCCAATAACACGTTAGAGCTCTAACTGCCTCGTTACCTCTGACACCTTGGCCTAGGGTCAAGCAACGGCAAAATACTTCGGTTAACACTATAACCGTCGCGCTTTGGACATCCCCGTCCTCAGCACCATATACTTCGGTTAATAATAAACCGTCGCACTTTGGACATCCCCGTCCTCGGTACACAACTTCGGTTAATAATAAACCGTCGCACTTTGGACATCCCCGTCCTCAGTACACAACTTCGGTTAATAATAAACCGTCGCACTTTGGACATCCCCGTCCTCAGTACACAAACACTCCGGTTATCCATAACCGTCAAACTTCGGACACCTCGTCCTCAGAATCCTACATTCTCCAACTCTATACATACTCCAATGTAAATCATGAATATTAACAAGAACTCATCAATCATGATCATCACATATAAATATGATAAGTCAAATTTCAATTCATAGTATTTTAATCATCCCAAATTCCTTACTCTTCAATGTCACACCATTCCACATATAATCACGTAAATATATATATACGTAATCACCCACTCAGGAATGACCACTAATACCAACTATAGTTCACACAAGAAAATCGTGAAATTCATTTTGTATAATAAAAATCATTTTACTTACCCATGGACCGTAATTGATCAAGTCCATATGATTTTAAAACAAATATTTATTTCATAAATATTTTCACGCAATTACGACAAAATAAGGTAATTAAATTTATTCGGTTCGTAATATGAACCACGTGAGGTTTACTCACCTCTAAATTCCCGCTGCGTCTTCTTAACAGCTCAAAAACAACGATCCGAAATCGTTCACCAATCAATCCATCAACCACCTAGTCAAACACGATCTTAACTTAGAAATCATTCATAGACCACACATATACAGAAATCCAACGGTCGGATTCTAATTTAATGATGATCCAACGGTCAGATCAAATTTATATGATGATCCAACGGTCAGATCCTCACGGATCGCCCTTAGGATCATCCTCCAAAATTATCACGAAGATCCAACGGTCAGATCTTCCTGAATCGCCCTTACTAACATCTCCACAAAATTATATGAAAATCCGACGGTCGGATTCTCACGAATCGCCTTCCGAATCACTATTTCTCAAATATACGAAGATCCAACGGTCGGATCTTCGCCCGTGACCTCACAAAGTCACCGGGACAGTCATACGATCAACATATTAAAATTTGAAGTAAAACCGATGGTCTGATCTTCGTAGATCGTAAACCGAAGATAAAACGTAAAAACCGTAAATAGTAACGTAAAAACGTAAATCCACTATTTACCAACTTTTTCTAACATGACCATGTTATATATCAAAACGCTCGTATGGATGCATAGATCATCGCCTAGATAATGAAAACTCGAAATATGGTCTGATGCGCCGCCACAAGCGGTGGTCAGTGGGCGGTCAACGCGGCGGTCAACGCCGGTCAACCACCTCAGATGGCAAAGTGACCAACTACAAACTGGTTCAAAATGAAAGGGTGGTCGACTTCCATACCTGGAGCTAAGCCTGGTTCGGCCTAGATTGTCCTAGATCAAGCGTTGAAGTTGGATTAATCCTGTGCGTCCGATCAGATTTCAGATTAAATCAGGGACGTCGAAAAAGTCAAACCATGATCTAGCGTTCTAGACACAAAATCGTGATGAAAGGCTTACATGGGGATGATCAGCATGAAGAGGAGATCACGAAAATGGGAACGATCGGCCCATGCAACGCCGGAATCGGGGATTTCCGGCCGGGTCGGGTTTGCATGGCTGGGTGTCTTCGATCTCCATCTGGGAGCAGCGGCGATGCAAGGGGAGGCCAGAGGGAGGCTGTGCGTGCGACGGCGAGCTCGGGGAAGGCCGGGTCGTGGCCGGAGGATGCCGGAGGAGAGAGAAAAGTCCGGGTCGGGTCGGAGAAAACCCGCCGGGTCTGACGAGAAACAGAGGAGAGAGAACGGAGAGGGCTGGGGGCTTTTCCGCAAAAAGAACTTTTTTTCGTCCTTAAAATGAAAATAAAATCAGAAAATTTCCTATTTATAGAAAATTCCCAATTTTCAAAAATTCATAACTTATTCATACGAACTCCAAATATTGCGTTCCACATGTCCACGAACTCGTATCGACGAGCTCTACAACTTTCATGAAGGAAGTTTTCCCAAATTTTGAACGTATAAAAAGTCAACTTTGTTGACCCCCTAAAAACGTTCGTTTTCGAAAATAAAATCGTTCGAACTAATTCCACAACTTCTCCAAGCTTCGTACTCTCTCCTACTATCGTGAAATCATTTCTAAAAATCCATGGAATTTAATTTGGATTTTTCGGGGTATTACAATCTACCCTCCTTAAAGAAATTTCGTCCCGAAATTTGAGCGTAAGTCAATTCCTCTCGATTAAGGTTGACCTAACCATAGAATCTCCATCTCTTCCAAATCTGTAGTAATCTACAGAGCCTCAGCTCTTTGTATAAAAATACATTCCTATGGCCACTAAATCCTTTCATCACAAACGTAAACTCACACAACAACTGCTCAACAACACTCCACATCACATACACAAAATCGTCACATGGATCATCTCATAGATCCTCACATAGATCTTCACATAGATCATCACTCTGTACTGGCATACAAGCACAGTAAACACTCCCACAAAGTGTTTCGCTACTCAATTAGCATCACTTAAAACAAATCATCCCCAAAAGCACGCCAATAAAATATGTCACCCAGTGACGATGACTTGGGCTTGCTCAATCCTTGGCTAAGCATTAGGGCTGGCTAATTGAGCCGAAGAAACCGAACCATCCACATTTCGAACCGGCCCGAACCAATTTGGGTTTGACATTTGGGCCTACCATTCGGGCCGAACAATTGGGCTCACTATTTAGGCCTACAAATCGGGCCTAACATTTGGGCTTACTATTTGGCCCACAACTTTTTAGCTCGGCTACGGTATGAAATTGTACATACCGTAGGTATACCGTATATACGTATGCATACCATACAGACTGTATATACGTATGCATACTGTACAACTGTATATACGTATGCATACCGTACAGACCGTATATACGTATGTATACCGTACATACCGTATATACGTCCGTATATCAAGCATATACGAGATCCAAAAATATTTGTAAGAGGTAAGGTTCGAACTCCCGACCTCGAACACGAAGGTTTTGCTCCCAACCACTGAAGCAAGAGCTGCCTTCATTAATATATGCTCACGTGTTATATTTATTATGTCATAAGCGACATAAATAAAATAACGGGGAAGGCAAGGTTCGAAACCTCAACCTGCCGCACGAAACCTTTTTCCCCCAACCACTGGAGCACAAGCTGTGCTTAATATAATGTGTACAAATGTTATACTTATTATGTCATAAGCGAACATAATAAAAATAAACGAGAGGCAAGGTTCGAACCTCTGACCTCTTGTACAAGAGCCTTGCTCTTCAACCACTAGAGCACCAGCTGCTCTCGTTACTATCCATGCAACTTCTTTTATTTATTCTATCATAAGCGATAGAATAACAACAAACTGTCGGTACACTCCACGTGCCACGACACGTCTCTTCCGTGATTTACGGAAAGCAAATCACTTTCGGCTAAAGCTGTCTGCCACAGCGTCTCGAGGTTCGGCCTGTCCCCTTACACGCTCTCCACGCGCCAACAACTTTTCCGGGTTTTCGGATGACTTTAATCCAACGCGTAGATTGAATCTCAGAGATCGTCCATCCAACGGTGGAGATCTGCTCACCTCGTTCTATAAATAGGTGCATCCTGGAGAAAAACTGTTCACACCAAAGAAAAGAAATTTTCCCCAGCCATTCTCTCTCAAACTCTGCAGCCTTCCTCTCGAAACTCAAATCCTTTCTTCATCAATTTCAATCCTTCTCTTCTGATCTTCTCTCCCATCTAGTTGATTCAATCCCATCTTTCCTCTGAACTTTCAGATCTTCAATCTTTTCCTCCAAATCTTCAATCCTTTTTTCTCAGATCTTTTCTTCCATTTGAAGATTCGATCTCATCTTTCCTCTGAGAATCTCAGATCTCCAATCACCAGTTCAACAACTCCAATCCTTCTAACAAAATCTCCCTCAAACACTAAACCATGTATTCCTCGATATTCACATCCTCTCACCTCATGACCCAAGAGCCACGAACTCTGCAACTAATGGAGCTCCAAACCCCGCAACAAATGGAACCACAACAACAGCAACCAACAGAGGAGGGAGGAAACACCCAAGCAGCTGGAAGTAGTGCCAACATGGATTTCTGGCGAAGCCGTACCAGATGGATTCCTACTCCAGAACAAATAAGAATCCTCAAGGATCTTTACTACGTCAAGGGATTCAAGTGCCCATCTACAGAGCACATTCACGAGATCTGCCTCCAGCTGAACCAGTATGGACATGTTGAGGGTAAGAACATTTACTTTTGGTTCCAGAACGTCAGGGCTCGAGAGAAGCAGATGAATAGGTGTAATCAGGCTGCTCCAGTGCCCATGGGAACTAGTTCTCTTGGTACTGGTGGATCCATCGATCTCAATTTTGGGTCCACTGGTTCTACTGGTGCTGGTGGATCCATCGACATCAATTTTGGGCCGGCTGGTGGATCCATTGACATCAATTTTGGGTCCACTAGTTCTACTGATGATGGTAGATCCATTGATCTCAACTTTGGTTCCACCTATTCTACTGGTAATGAAGGATTTCTTGATTTAAATTTTGTTTCATATTCTTCCTCACACTTCAACACTAATACCAGTACAACTCTTTTGGCACAACAGGAGGACAAACATCCCTGCAACAACGAGGAGGAGATCACCAGGAGGTTCAAACTCTTCCTCTGTTCCCCGTGCACGGCGAGGACGTCTTTGGTAACCTGAAGGCTACTTCCGAGGAAGGTAGCGCTTTTGGTTACTATTCTGGTGGCTCAGGCGGTTACCACAGTGGCTCAAACGTTTCTCTTGAGCTCAGCCTCAATCCATCCGGAGCTGCTGACTAGGCTTAGTATAGCATAGTCCTCGTTTTCCTTTTTTTTTTTTTTTTTTTTTTTTTTTTGTAATGTAAAATCAATAAGATGGTGTGCATGTTTTCTTTTCTTTTTGTTTAACCAACAACAACACCAAGGATCGAACCTTGGTCACCCAATACTATTTTCAAAACCATAAACAACTCTACTGCACACATCTTTCAAAATGATTTATCACAAACAATCATTCTAAACCTAGCAATCAATTAAGTCACACAGAGGTCAAGCTAGTATCCTCTGAGTCAAACCAAACACAATAATTTCGTCGCTAGAATTAGGGATTAATAAAGCTAAACACTTCCTGAGTTAGCTAGGAAAAACCCATGTCTTTAGAGTTACTCTTACAACTCTTATAGAATCTCGATAATTCCATCTATCAATCGCTTCAACAAAAACTCACCACAATTCAATCCCTAACATTTAGCGATTCAGAAATCGAATCAAACTCCATATCACATAGTAATTCACTTGAACCACTATGGATACCTAACAAAGTCACTAAAATCAATATCTGAAATTGCGTTTAACTATATCACTTAAAATCAATCACCAAAGGCACACACTCTCATCCAACATCATTCACAAGAACTGATTCAAACTCTCCCAATTAATTACACCAAAATCAACTCCATTGCAAAACTTTAAGTGTCCCGCCTACTTAAACTTAAAACACACAACAACTTCAAATTCACTGCAGTCCATCTCCATACTACGATCCAAAACTCAAGAAAACTAGTTCACCACACAAAGGCCACAAAATTCAATTTCATTCACTTGAACAAGACTATATTCACAAGTCACGGTCAGGTCATCAACCCATGGTGTTCAAATGAATAAATTTCAAATCCAGTTTTCCTTGTGAATCGTAACGTATCGTTCCAAAATGATGCAAGCAACATCAACCACGTATATAAGACACATCTCGCGAACTCAATTCAAATTCCGAATCATCAAAACTACTACTAATTCCAATTCTACCAACAATCCTGATTCTGAAGGAATTATAGTACTCAACGACAACCCAAAACAATGGTCTCTCATCTCTAACCATCGAGCACAAAATAAAATTCTTGTCTCGCACCTTAAATCCTGCTTAACAACTTACAAGCACAAGGAAGAAGTAACCACAATAATTTCTTCCCTAACCTCAACCCTACTAACAAACTCCACAAGGACATCTCAATACAAAACAAGGTATTTAATCCTTGATACGTACATCCCATCCAAACATCTGTATGTCCAACTTAAGAAGACAAAATTTATAACAATTCATACCCGTATCCACACTAGGTACGTGCATAGGTCAACATCATGCCTTCAACCAACACTTCAACATCCAAAAGGACCTCACTTCCATAAAACAAATCTCACCGACTCATCAGAGTTAAATCTAGAGGTCTCTATTCCTCGAAGATTACAACCTGCGGAAACTAAACTTATTCTAATACGAACTTAGAAGACAACTCTACCGTCCTACAGACATACACGCTGTCTAGACCCCATACTAAGACATACCCAATGATTATACCAGTACCGAAGAGTATATGATGGGGATCCGCTGCAGACGGGCCATCACTCGGGGAGTACTGATTATCACCAAATATGTACCTTACGCTCTGATACCAAACTGTCACGCCCCGAATTTTGAATAATCAATTCAAATCCGAAACATGAATAATAACAAATTACAACTAACATCCTGAATTTTTTTCTCACAAACAACCACACTTTACAACTCTCAAATTTACAATAACCCAAATCCTCAAGTTATTTATTACAGCACACTCCCACCAAATTAAATTTTAAGGCTCAAATGAGCTTAACTCGCCTCACTATTACAATTGCTGTAAAACTATAACCATTGCTCTAACCGCACGATCACCGTCCTGGTTCTCCTGTCCTGTAGGATTACCCGCTACACAATTTGAATAGTGTACCGGGAGTTGCAACAACACAAAACCCGGTAAGCTTTTTACAGCCAGTATGAGTAAACAAGAAAGAACTGTTGATTTATTAAATTACAATTCAAGTAAAATTCAACAGTATTACGTCTGCAAAGAGACATCAACCCACTCATGGAAAACCACAAGGAATACATTTTCACAATCCTCAAATCACAATACACCACACTGGTCCTGTAAACACCCAACCCACATAACACCACTCTGGTCCATCCCAATAACACGTTAGAGCTCTAACTGCCTCGTTACCTCTGACACCTTGGCCTAGGGTCAAGCAACGGCAAAATACTTCGGTTAACACTATAACCGTCGCGCTTTGGACATCCCCGTCCTCAGCACCATATACTTCGGTTAATAATAAACCGTCGCACTTTGGACATCCCCGTCCTCAGTACACAACTTCGGTTAATAATAAACCGTCGCACTTTGGACATCCCCGTCCTCAGTACACAAACACTCCGGTTATCCATAACCGTCAAACTTCGGACACCTCGTCCTCAGAATCCTACATTCTCCAACTCTATACATACTCCAATGTAAATCATGAATATTAACAAGAACTCATCAATCATGATCATCACATATAAATATGATAAGTCAAATTTCAATTCATAGTATTTTAATCATCCCAAATTCCTTACTCTTCAATGTCACACCATTCCACATATAATCACGTAAATATATATATACGTAATCACCCACTCAGGAATGACCACTAATACCAACTATAGTTCACACAAGAAAATCGTGAAATTCATTTTGTATAATAAAAATCATTTTACTTACCCATGGACCGTAATTGATCAAGTCCATATGATTTTAAAACAAATATTTATTTCATAAATATTTTCACGCAATTACGACAAAATAAGGTAATTAAATTTATTCGGTTCGTAATATGAACCACGTGAGGTTTACTCACCTCTAAATTCCCGCTGCGTCTTCTTAACAGCTCAAAAACAACGATCCGAAATCGTTCACCAATCAATCCATCAACCACCTAGTCAAACACGATCTTAACTTAGAAATCATTCATAGACCACACATATACAGAAATCCAACGGTCGGATTCTAATTTAATGATGATCCAACGGTCAGATCAAATTTATATGATGATCCAACGGTCAGATCCTCACGGATCGCCCTTAGGATCATCCTCCAAAATTATCACGAAGATCCAACGGTCAGATCTTCCTGAATCGCCCTTACTAACATCTCCACAAAATTATATGAAAATCCGACGGTCGGATTCTCACGAATCGCCTTCCGAATCACTATTTCTCAAATATACGAAGATCCAACGGTCGGATCTTCGCCCGTGACCTCACAAAGTCACCGGGACAGTCATACGATCAACATATTAAAATTTGAAGTAAAACCGATGGTCTGATCTTCGTAGATCGTAAACCGAAGATAAAACGTAAAAACCGTAAATAGTAACGTAAAAACGTAAATCCACTATTTACCAACTTTTTCTAACATGACCATGTTATATATCAAAACGCTCGTATGGATGCATAGATCATCGCCTAGATAATGAAAACTCGAAATATGGTCTGATGCGCCGCCACAAGCGGTGGTCAGTGGGCGGTCAACGCGGCGGTCAACGCCGGTCAACCACCTCAGATGGCAAAGTGACCAACTACAAACTGGTTCAAAATGAAAGGGTGGTCGACTTCCATACCTGGAGCTAAGCCTGGTTCGGCCTAGATTGTCCTAGATCAAGCGTTGAAGTTGGATTAATCCTGTGCGTCCGATCAGATTTCAGATTAAATCAGGGACGTCGAAAAAGTCAAACCATGATCTAGCGTTCTAGACACAAAATCGTGATGAAAGGCTTACATGGGGATGATCAGCATGAAGAGGAGATCACGAAAATGGGAACGATCGGCCCATGCAACGCCGGAATCGGGGATTTCCGGCCGGGTCGGGTTTGCATGGCTGGGTGTCTTCGATCTCCATCTGGGAGCAGCGGCGATGCAAGGGGAGGCCAGAGGGAGGCTGTGCGTGCGACGGCGAGCTCGGGGAAGGCCGGGTCGTGGCCGGAGGATGCCGGAGGAGAGAGAAAAGTCCGGGTCGGGTCGGAGAAAACCCGCCGGGTCTGACGAGAAACAGAGGAGAGAGAACGGAGAGGGCTGGGGGCTTTTCCGCAAAAAGAACTTTTTTTCGTCCTTAAAATGAAAATAAAATCAGAAAATTTCCTATTTATAGAAAATTCCCAATTTTCAAAAATTCATAACTTATTCATACGAACTCCAAATATTGCGTTCCACATGTCCACGAACTCGTATCGACGAGCTCTACAACTTTCATGAAGGAAGTTTTCCCAAATTTTGAACGTATAAAAAGTCAACTTTGTTGACCCCCTAAAAACGTTCGTTTTCGAAAATAAAATCGTTCGAACTAATTCCACAACTTCTCCAAGCTTCGTACTCTCTCCTACTATCGTGAAATCATTTCTAAAAATCCATGGAATTTAATTTGGATTTTTCGGGGTATTACACTAAACACCACTTTTCTTTGGTTAGTGCGGTGTATTTTTACAGTTTAGTTCAGTTAGCTCACAGAATCATTTTCATGTTGCAAAAATATGCATGTAGTTAATCATGACTTTTGAATCTTGACTGAATTAAGACTAATCATTTACGTGGTAAAATTCCTTTATTTTTGTAGGGATGTCACAAAGTTCGTTTCTTCGTTCAATGTTGTTGATGAAACCTTTCCTTTTATGTTATTCCTGAGAAAACTATCAAAATATGTGTGAAAAGCTTTTAGATTTTTGTTTTGAGTAATTTTACTGGTCTGGCCTTCTCATGACCGACTGATTATTCTTTTCACTTGTTGTTTTCCTATACAGAACAATTGCGGAATTTGCAGGAGTAGCCTGACAAGAGGGCTAAGCGAAGCCATCTTCACTGCCGAGTGCTCGCACGTTTTCCACTACCATTGCATTCTCAAAAATGTCCAGCATGGAAATCTTTGCTGCCCTGTCTGCCAAGCAAATTGGAATAAGGATAATGTACCTTTCCAGGTTCCCCCTCCTCAGAACAACAACTTGGGCACAATCCCTTGTCACTTCACATTCCCATCACAGCAGCCACCCCATTGGTATCCTCAGTACCCATCCATGCCAAAAGCCGAGTACCCTCCTGAGCCACCTACCTTTTGTGACGATGAACCTCTCCCATCGTGCACCTCATCCATTCAATCCTCTGCCCCTCAGAATATAACAGTCAAGACTCATACAGAGTCCTCTGCTATCTCTTCTGCAGAATCAATCCCAAATTTTCCCGTCCTTGTCAGCATTCTTGCACCGCCCATGCAGGATTCTGAGGGACATGGTCGTACACCCATTGACCTTGTAACAGTTCTAGACGTAAGTGGCAGCATGGAAGGCACAAAGCTTTCCCTTCTCAAGCAAGCTGTCACATTTGTCATAGAAAACTTGGGGCCTTCGGATAGACTTTCTATAGTTTCGTTCTCATCAAGTTCTAGAAGAGTCTTTCCTCTCCAGAGAATGTCTGTTGATGGCCGTGAAAGTGCTGTCCTAGCCATTGAGTCTCTTGGAGCAGGTGGTGCAACTAACATTGCAGAAGGACTGAAGAAAGGAACTAAGGTCCTTGAAGATCGTAGGGAAAGAAACCCAGTTTCCAGTATCATCCTCTTATCTGATGGCATAGATACATACAATAGAACTGCAAACCGACTGTTGAACCAGTTGCCTGATTCAATTCGTTCTAGCAACATGCAACATGAAATCCCAGTCCACACATTTGGATTTGGCTATGACCATGATCCCAACATTATGCATGCTATATCTGATCTGTCAGGCGGCACCTTTTCGTTCATTGAATCAGTTGGAATGATACAAGACTCCTTTGCTCTGTGTATTGGTGGTCTTCTCAGTGTTGTGGCTCAGGAAGTTCGCCTAACAGTAAGGTCAGCATCGCCTGGGGTGAAGATTTTAGCAATACCATCAGGGAGACACGTGAATGAGATTTCTGATGAGGGTCAACAAGGAGTTGTTCACGTTGGAAATATGTATGCAGAAGAGGAGAAACAATTTCTGGTCTACCTCTTAGTTCCAGAATCCTCAGGTCCGTATACTAAGATGTCATTGTTAGATGTGTTATGCATGTACAAAGATCTAGCTTCCAATGAACTCATCCAGGTGCAAGGTGCGGAAATAGAGATACTGAGACCCGAGGTTTGTTCCCCTGCTGAAAAGGCAGTGTCTTTGGAGGTTGATCGGCAGCGGAACAGAATTTTGGTGGCTGAAGCTATTGCTGAGGCACAAAGGTTGGCTGAGATGGGAAATATTGAGGGTGCACAGGCTCTATTGGCTCAACGGAAAGAAATTCTCTTAACATCTCCAGCATCCCAAGCTGGGGATTATCACAGTAATTTGTTTGAAACTGAGCTTAGAGAAATCATGGATAGAATGGCATCTATGAAGTTGTATGAACAAACCGGGCGTGCTTACGCTCTTGCAGGAATCAGTTCCCATAGGTCACAAAGGGCCAGTGCTAGGGGTGACACAAGAGCCTCCTGTCTCAATTCGGGTTCAGTTGTCTCCAGGAGGAGGGGTCTCCGTAGCCGCAAAAGTACCTACAGTTTTGCTCCAGGTGAGTTGGGTCAACCACCTGCCGCAGTTGGTGCTTTCGAAACACCTGCTATGGTCAGAATGGTAAGAAAATCACAGAATAGAAATCAACCTGGGCCATACTAAGTCAGTCTAAGGTTCTAAGCTGCACTCCGTTTTGGCACTAGTAATAATTCTGGCAGAAGTAGTCTTCAGCCTGGCGTGTGTAATATGTTGTAAATAGTTCAAGTTAAAATGCCTTCTGTTTGTGCTGTTTGGATTACCTTTGTTTGAAGCTGTGTCTTATTACCTTTGTAAGACTAGAAAAGTCTTCTTTTAATCGGAAGATTGTGAATTTTTTTACAATAATGATTCTGCATGTTTCTGTCATCCAAAACTCGCCAAAGTTTAGAGATTTTTTCCAGTCTAGAAATGCAGGCCTGAGTTGAAATTTTGAAGCCAAGAGTGAACAGTGGCACATGACATGGTCTTTTCTCACTTATTATGGGAGAAGTTTATAAACAAGAAAGGTATAAACAAAGACTTTAGGAATAAAGAACAAATTGTAATTATTATAAACTAGAAAAACTACAAGAACAAAATGAATCAAAGTGGGTTGTTCAACACTTCAACCTATAAAAACAGAATGTGACCGACATGATTTTAAGGAGGACACCGTCGAGATTGGCGTGTTTGTGATGAAAATCAATTGGGGTCTATTTTATGCCTTATGAATTCAATATGTGCAGCACTGGAGTGGTTTTTCACTTTTTTTTTTTTTTTTTTTTTGTGTATTTCACTACTGTAGATTCATCAGTAGCCATGTGGACAATTAGACTGTGTTTCTGGGAGGAAAGAAGATTGGATGATGCATTATTTATCTGCAATTTTGTTTAGACCTGGGGTCAAAAAAAAAAAAAAAAAATGAGGTTTAACTTCTGACATTAATAAATCTGTTCCACCAAAAGAACAACATACTGCGTATATTAGTAAATTTTACTGCATATGAAGTACTCATGCGTAAGTTAATACTATACGCGTTAAAATTTCGAAGCTCTCACTCATCGTCGTCCCTCCAATTCCTCCATTCTGCTTCTCGCACAATTTCGAAGCTCTGGCAACTCAAAGGTCACGCTCATCCCTCATCACTCACCACTTTGTCCTTTTTTAATTTTTTTTTTTTCTTTGGAAGATCACTTTCTCTGATCCATTTTTTCACTTTCTCTGAACGAATGCAACTTCGTTCTCCATTCTTTCAAACCTGAAATGTGGATCAGAACTTCATATATAACTAATCAGTTATTTCTGTAAATTCAAACCAAGTTGAAATTAATTTAAAGCATTCTAATATCACCGTGACTTGGACGAAATTATTGTGTGATTGCTCAATTTTTTCTGTCGTTCTTGTTTGTACTATATATATCGATCATATCTCCATTTTGTTTGCTTGCCGCTGAGATTAGCTTTGAAAAACTTGGAGGCTGCCAGTTGTTTTCCCCTAGAAACCCACTATCAGTTTTTGACCGAGACACCCCTTTGCTGTTATATACGGTTCATATGCTCTGGATTTCTTGCTTAGATTAAGCAGGTCTCTTTCTGTATAGGTGTGTACAGTTAACAAATTGGCAATTAAGGCTTTATTTGTGGATTATTTTATCGATATTATTGTTATTTTAACCAGCGATGACTTCTATGGTAATGTTGATGTCTTGGAGGTCAAGGAAACCTAAGGGCTCCCTATTCCCTGTATTAAGAAAACTATGCCTCGTGGAGCCGTACTTCCATTAGTTCTGCAAAACTTAGCTGATAATCTCAAATTCCCTTGTCTCTCGTCTAGTGTTTAGTGCTTAAAAAGTTAAAAGCTTGTTTCACCACTCCAAACGTGGCTGCACTTGCTCAAGTCAGTAATTTTCTGATTTTGCATGTTTTTGGTCAAAGTTTTGGTACCTATTAGGAATATTGTTAAAATTCCATCTTTCCTTTCCCTAGTGCTCAGAAAGATTGTGAGTTCTATAGTTTAAGGTTTTATGAACCGTATGAATCATTAATTTAATCTTGTCAGGTTTTTAAGTCTTTCTAAATACACTAAGAATTTTACACAATAAGGTACTAGCAGTATACTGCTATTACTAAGAAACTTTCTTCGTTTTTCTTTTTGGGCCTCTTTGGGCTCCTATTGTAACCAAAAAAAATAAAAAATAATAAAGTACTATGGTGAGGTTTTTACTTGTTTTGGAATGAGATATGGTAGAACTCTTTTTTCACGTGTATCAGCCAATCTGTTTTCAAGTTGACAGCGTTCTTTACCTTTTCTTTACGCTACCTTCTTGCCACATTCAGTTCTTTAAGTCTTTTCTTCGTTTGGACAGTTCCTATATCCTGTAATTAGTAAACATCTTCTGAACAATACTTTGTTTTGGTTGTTGCCGTGTATGAATTCTCCATACGCTTACAGTTTTGTTGATTCAGATACAGTTTTCTTGCCCTTTTCCATGTTTCCAAAAGTATGTTTGTATTGAATCTTGACTGAAGTAGGCTGTATACTTACGTAGTAAAATTCATGTTTTTGTTTTGTAGGGATGTGGCAAAGTTCGTTTCTTCATTCAATGTGGTTAATGAAGTCTTTATTCTTGAGAAAACTGTGCAAAATTAAACTAGTTTCTTCATTCAATCTGGTTGATGAGGTCTTTTACTTTTGTATTATTCTTGAGAGAAGAGTCAAACTTTATATAATGTATATGCAAGTCCTTTTCTTCTTGTAGGGATGTCGCGAAGTTCGTTTCTTCATTCAATATGGTTATGAAGTCTTTTCAGAGCAAATTTTAGTACTGCTTTGGTCTTTGCATGACTGACTGATTATTATTTTTCAATCCATTGTTTTCCTGTACAGAAAAAATTGCGGCATTTGCAATAGTAGCCTGACAAGAGGACTAAGCAAATCTATCTACACAGCTGAGTGCTATGATGTTTTCCATTACCGTTGCATTGTCAACAATGTCCAGCATGGAAATCTTCACTGCCCCGTCTGCCGAGCAAAGTGGGATAAGAATAATGTACCTTTCCAAGTTCTCCCTCCACAGCAAAACAACTCGGGTGGTATCCCTCCTCACTTCTCATTTCCATCGCAGCAGCTACCGATTTGGCCTTACCAATCCATGGAGGAACTTGAGTACCCTCCTGAGCCACCTACCTTCTCTGATGATGAACCTCTCCCATCCTTCACCTCACCTGTTCAATCCTCTTCCCACCAGAATATAACACTCAAGACTCATACAGAGTCCTCTGTTGGCTGCTGCAGAATCAAGCCCAAATTTTTCTGTCCTTGTCAGAATCGGTGCACCACCCCTTCAGGATTCTGAGGCCTGAGGGCCATGGTCGTACACCCATTGACCTTGTGACAGTTCTGGATGTCAGTGGCAGCATGGAAGGCACAAAGCTTTCCCTTCTCAAGCAAGCTGTCACGTTTGTCGTAGAAAACTTGGGGCCTTCGGATAGACTTTCTATAGTTTCATTCTCATCAAGTTCTAGAAGAGTCTTTCCTCTCCAAAGAATGTCACATGATGGTCGTGAAAATGCCATTCTAGCCATTGAGTCTCTTGGAGCAGATGGTGGAACTAACACTGCAGAAGGACTCAAGAAAGGATGTCGAGTCCTTAAAGATCAAAGGGAAAGGAACCCAGTTGCTAGCATCATCCTTTTATCCGATGGCGAAGACACATATAATAGAGGCAGAAGCCTACTGTTGAACCAATTGCCTGATTCACTTCGTTCTAGCGACATGAAGCATGAAACCCCAGTGCACACATTTGGATTTGGCTATGACGGTATGACCATGATGCAAACATTATGCATGCTATATCTGATGCATCAGGTGGCACATTTTCATTCATCGAATCAGTTGGAATGATACAAGACTCCTTTGCTCTGTGTATTGGTGGTCTTCTCAGTGTTGTGGCTCAGGAAGTTCGCCTAACAGTAAGGTCAGCATCACCTGGGGTGAAGATTTTAGCAATACCATCAGGGAGACATGTGAATGAGATTTCTGATGAGGGTCAGAAAGGTGTTGTTCATCTTGGAAATATGTACGCTGAAGAGGAGAAACAATTTCTGGTGTACCTCTTAGTTCCACAATCCTCAACTCCACATAATAAGACGTCATTATTAGAGGTGTTATGCACGTACAAAGATCTAGCTTCAAATGAGCTGATGCAAGTGCAATGTGAGAAAGTAGAGATACTGAGACCTGAGGTTTGTTCCCCTGCTGAAAAGGCAGTGTCTAGCTTTGGAGGTTGATCGGCAGCGGAGCAGAGTTTTGGTGGCTGAATCCATTGCAGAGGCACAAAGGTTGGCTGAGATGGGAAATCTGCAGGGTGCACAGGCTCTTTTGGCTCAACGAAAGGCAATTATATTAGCATCACCAGCGGCCCAAGCCGGAGATTTTCACAGTAATTTGTTTGAAACTGAGCTAAGATAGAGAAATCATTGATAGAATGGCATCTATGGAATTGTATACACAAACTGGGCGTGCTTATGCTCTTGCAGGAATGAGTTCCCACATGTCGCAAAGGGGACAACTAGAGGTAACAGAAGAGCCTCCTGTCTCTCTGCTGATTTAGTTGCTTCCATGAGGGGTGTCCATTCCTCTGTTGGTCATGATGCCTCCGGGGCCAGCGCTTCATCAGTTGACGCTCCAGGTGATTCTTCTGCCCCAGTTGGTGCTTTTGAAACACCTGCTATGGTCAGAATGGTACTAAAATCACAGAAGAAGAATCAATCTGGTCCATTCTAAGTAAGTTTGTGCTTCACTCCATTTTGGCACAAGTACTAATTCTGGCAGGAGTTGCCTTAAGCTTGCTTGCTCTATTATGGTCTAGTATGTATGTGAATTTGTATAACTTTAAGTCATATTGTCTTCTCTTTTGGTATTCTGTTCTCTTTGGATTACCTTATTTGCTCAAGTCATTATATATTCTGTCTGAGGCTGTGTTTTATTAGAATTGTGTGGATTAGAAAATCTTGCTCTAAACGGAAGATTGTGGATTTTTATTTGTCTTATCGTCTGAAGCTGTATTTTGTTAGTTTTGCATGATGGAAATTGAATCATTTGAAATTTTGGAAGCGAAGAGTAAACACTGGCACACAATATGGTATTTTCTCACTAATTCTGGGAGAAAAGTTCATAAGCAAAAGGGTACCAATGGAAACTATCACAATGACAATATTTTTTTATAAGAAATATGCATCAAAGTGGGAGTGTTGAGCCTATAAAAATGAAATTTGTTACCAGCAAAACAGAGTTCTTTATACATGAGTTGAGGAGGACACCTTCCAGATAGGTTTCTTGTTGATCTTTATCAAGAAGCAAAAACTGAATTGAATTTGCTGATTCAAATAATTTTATGGTCTATTTTGTTGCCTAATGAATTGAATTAGTGCTGCAGTGGAATGGTGTTTGTGTATCTCAGTACTGTAGATTCATCAATGTGTGCCTTAGTAGTTTCCTTCTGAGAGGAAAGAAGATTGGGTGATGCTCTTATTTAGATTGCTGTTTATCAGTGTATTGCCTTTTGATGATTTTTTTAATAATTGTAGTGATACTTTATACTACCTTTCTTTTACTATAGCTCTCTGGTGCAGTCCATATCAGCATTCTTATTTTTCTTCATGATGAGCATCAGTTCAACTTTTCCTTTCAATTAAATCTTGCTGGTAAGGATCAACATGTTATGATAAGAAAATGACTGATGATCAATTGGTAAAAAAAAAAAACAGGAAGGTTCTTGAAAATTGGCTGTTTTGGGGGAAATTTGAGTCTGCTTTCATATTGCTAGCAATACATATAGGTCCCTTCATGTATATTTTGTTACTTTAATATTGCTGTCTTGTATGTTAAGTATTTAACCTGTGTATTGTCACTATTGTGTATTAGTGTTTCATGAAGAAAATTTACAAGAATCTAATCCGAAGGGGAGAGTGTTAGAGTTTCATTGTAAAGAATTGAAACAGCTGTTTGGTGTCATATATATCTATATATATGACTAGGAAAATTGTGCTTGGTTCTCAAGATCCAAAACAAAAGGAATGCAATTCGGATATAGTAAAGAAAGCACCCCAAATAAATAATGAAATCCGCAAGGTACTATACTACGGTATCATTCCATGATTGAAGCAAGGATGGTCGAGATATTCATACTAGTACAGAAATCGATCTTCTATATTTATATAATTATATATCTCTACAACAAATCCAAAATTTGCATAGAGAATTAAGGATATATAAAAGACTAAAAGCACAATAGAAAATCAAGAACTAGTCTTTTATCATCTCTCAATACAACTACTGGCCGGAGATACAGCCTAGCTCCACCTTCCTGCACTCACTGCTTGTCTTCTATGATTGATGATCACTTGCATTGTAGAGTTTTGACCGTCTTCGTAGACAGATCAAATGCTATTGTGCAGTCCATTGCTGCATTCTTGTTTTTCTTCATTATGAGCATCAATTCAACTTTTCCTTTCAATTGAACTTGGCTGGTCAGCGTCAACACCCCACTGCTCAATTCACTGCCAAGTGTAGAACTACTTGGCAGTGCATTAGTATTCACAGCCACCTCGACGTTGAGCTTCTTGGTTGAACGCATTTTGGCCTTGCTCTTAGGAATAACAACTTGCCCAATAGTCGCACCTTGGTAGAGAAACGTAGCAGTACCTGCATTGAACTTATATGGACCCCAATTTGTGTTCTTGATCCTGATTTGGGTGGTGAAGGTTGCGTCGAATGAAGGTGTTGCAGGGACAGAGTTGAGACTTTGGATGTTGATTTCACTCAACCTGGCCTTGGGGGTCTTAACCTTCATCACAGTAAGACCAAATACTGTCATCACTATGATCTGAAACACAATGAAGATGCCAATATAAGTAAACAACTTGATTCTCTTCTTGCGTTTGAGCTCATCTTCGGATACCAAAGACTCTCCATCACTTCTTGCGTAACCATTTGCTGGGGCAATAGGATATGCCTGGTGGGTCTCCTCAGCCATCTCTCAATATAAGTGACAAGAAGATCTCTCTGCTTTTCTGTATTTGTTTTGAAAGGATGTATGAAAAGAAACTATAGGAGATCGATTAAGGAACTGTAATGATGGAATGATCGAAAGAGTAGAAGTGTGTGTATATATAGTGTTTGGAGTTTTGAAGAATTTGAAAAAATTACACGGTAATAAGCTAGCTTCCTGGAACGTCTTGTATTAGCGTTTTTGATTTGATCAGGAGACGACGCTATTTCTTCTATCAAATTAACGCGTCCAAAGCTAAGGGCTGGAATTATTGACTTCTAGATCATCCACTTCTAGAAGATTAGTTACCGGTGAGGACCTTTTAGGCTTTTGCTATAGGAAATGGGGGCTAAATATTGATGACAAGTGAGGCTAGCGATATCCACGTTCATGTCATGTGAGCGAGGCTAACGATTTCTATGCATGGTAATTGAGGCTAATGATCGATGCCCATGCTCATGCAAATGCCAAGACCTATGTCCACACAAGTGAGGCTATCGATGCCTATATATGCAAGCAAGGCTAAACGCACTGAAAGATTTGGTATGCTATCCTAACCCTGCGATAACCGATTAATCTCGGAAGTTTCTCACAAGGTCCAAAATCATGATTTCCACCCAAACTGTAAACTATAGCACACGGTCTTTGGTCAAAAATCACGTGTTCTTATTTTCTCACCAAAATTTTCTCATCCTAAATCATGTTTTGTAACTTCGACAAAAAGAAAAAAAAATCATGTTTCGTAAGA
The DNA here is from genome assembly GCF_958449725.1 of Rosa rugosa. NCBI lineage: Eukaryota > Viridiplantae > Streptophyta > Magnoliopsida > Rosales > Rosaceae > Rosa > Rosa rugosa. The sequence continues at coordinate 60,117,293 of NC_084821.1, read as the reverse complement.
AATTCTAGAACTAAGACCTGAAAAATCTCGACCTGATTTTTTTACGACTTTATAGAGTTGAAATAACACAGAGAATTTCAAGAAAATGATTTTAAAAATTTTTAACATGTTACAAGTTGATACGCTCAAAGAAAGCGCATAATTTAACCCTGAAAACATCGTTAGTAGTATAAGCAAATAGGGATCGTTCTATTCCGGGGATTGAGGGTACACCTGTCATTGTCAAAAACAAATAAAGAATTAAAATAATAAAGTAAAAAGTATTATGTACAAAAATAAAATAAAGAATAAAAATATATACAAGTTAATATAAAAAGGGGGGTTTTGAGATTATAGAATTGGAATTAAAATTAAATGAAATAAAGAAAGTGTAAAAACACATATACAAGGGTGGAACACAAGAAACAAAGATCAAAACTACAATCATATGAATGAAATCCAATTACAATTCCTATAGTTGATTATCTATGTCATGAGAAATAAGTTGACCATGTGAAACATTCGAAGCAAATGATTTCCCATATTTTACTTTCCTTGAATATTTAATCTAAGTGAAAGCACCTAAATTAAACCTATTGAACATGCAATCATAGTCTAGAAAACTAGCTAATCAAGAACACATTCAATGCATGAAGAACAAAGAAAGGATGTCAACCAAAGTGCACAACCTAGTATGAAAAAGTCCATCTATTTGCAATCCTCCTTAATTGATTTCGACTTTTGTCCAAAGCCTTTACTACTTAAATCTAGCACCAATTACATGCATATATCCTAAGTTGGCCATCAAAGAACACATACATATAAAAGTTTTCCATAATCCAAAATCAATTAAGCAATCTCACATAAGCAACATAAAAATCAACATAAAGAAATCACAATTTTTATTCAATCATAGAAATTGGGCTTAAACTTTGCCCTTAATGTTATTGTTAACTAGAAACAAATTCCTACGAAATTAAATAAGGAAAAAGAATGAATTACACCGTGAGTTGGAGATGGAGATGGAGTGCTTGAAACGTTGAAATCTTGAATCTTGGAAGCAAGCCTTCAAGGTGGACGATGGAGGATATGATATTCCCGGCTCCTTCTTCTTCTTCTTCTTCTTACTTGAAAACGCAGAATTTTGCAACTAGAGAATGGAGAGAAAAATGGAATGGAAATGGAGAGACAAAGAAGATGAAATGGATGAAGGAATGTTTTTTAGAGTGAGAGGAGAAGGTGTTTATATAGGGAAGAAAAAGAAGAGTGAAATGATAAATGGAAGAAAAATAATGAAAGTGGTTTGTAAAATATGGAAAAGATGGAGTAATGATGAAATGAAAGCAAGGCATGAAGGTGTAGAAGTATGGAAGTGATGATGATCTATTGGAGCAGAAAAATATATCCAAGGAAAAAGAGAAAAGCATCTAGCTTTCTTCATGTGGGTAGGAAACTTGAACATGTGGTGTTGAGCTGTTTTTAGATCAGTTTCTGCCCCTTTATTCCTTCAATTATTTCTCCAACAAGCATTCCCAATTTCACTATGACCTCTTCATAAAAAATGTTCCATTATGAGTGTAGATCACCCTGGTAAAATTTCAGATTTTTATTCCATGTGGTTGGGCCGAAAATGCTGCTGGACCTCTTACAGGTCCAGTTTTCCAGTTTTGCTTCTGCAGGAAATTGGGCTGACTGTTTGAAGGCCTTCCGCTCAATTCTAGCTCTGGCACTCTTCATAAGAAATGATCCTTAGGGTGTCTAGAATGGATCTGGAAAGTTTCAGCTCATTTGAAGTTCATTTGGTCCGGCGGCCGCTCCTTCTTCCTTGCTTGGCTTGGTTTCTCCTAGCCGGAGTAGGAAAATGTGTAAAATTGACATTTTAGTACATTTCCATTTTTCTCCACCATTTATAGGTAAGTGTGGACCTAATGCTCATTTCACCATCATTTACTCCAATGTACCTAAGAAAATAGAAATTGAGTTAAAAATCGATTCGTTAAGGAATTAACTAAGCAAAATGTGAGGAATTAACTATTAAAATACCACATTAAAATGCTCCTATCAAATTCCCCCACACTTAGCTTTTGCTAGTCCCTTAGCAAAATCAAAAACTAACAAACCAAAAAGACTATGACACAAAACAAAGAAACCAACGAAAAAAATGACTAAGTATGGAAACAAAAACACAAAGACTCAAAGAAACCAAAAACGTAAAACACAAAGCAAAACACAAAGAAAAAAAAAAAAAAAAAAAAAACGTCACACATAAAAGAGTAAATTCAAAGACAAAGACCAAGATGTTGACATCACAAAGACCTCTATTGCCCTTTAACATATTGTCTCAGAAATCTCTTACTTTCACAACACCAAGATTAGCACTCAATCAAGAATCAATGTTAAGCATTCGAGAGTTAATTAAAACATATGATCCACACATACACAAGTAGGACTTGGTTGTAATAATGGTGATTGGGGTTTAGCTTAGCATGCTTCAGACAAGTATGATTCATATCCTCACAAGGTATATCCACTCTTTCTTCTCTCAGATCAAGGCAATGCTTAAAAGCTTATAATCACTCATTTATATGTGAGAGAACATATTTTAAGGCAGTCAAATAGCTCACATATATAAGAAACGAAAAGCACTTTGTGAATATAATTTTTTTCAAAAGATCTCATGAAGGATATCAACTACTTGCACGAATGGACCCAAGCCATAGGTTCAACTCTTGTAACTCATCTCCACATCAAAGGCTGTCCCATCTTAAGGATCAAGAAGGTCCTCTCAAAGGTTGTAATGGGGCTACGGCTCAAGGTTTAAAGAAATGAAAGGTAAGGATTATCAAAGTGTCCTAAAAACCTAGTAGAGCTCATATGAATGTAGAGATCTCGAAATATTTCACCAAGGCATTGCAAAAACGTCACTTCTCCATAGAGGTAATATAAGAGGGCCAAATGTCTTCATGTTGGGCCCAATCTTCAATATAAACTTCCCTTGAACTCTAGTGAAATGGACAAAGGCCAAATTTTTCTGTAGTGGGCCTTCAATTCAAAGCAAACTCCAAAATCACTAAGTATGGGGGATGAAAGTCCATAAACATATATTTTTTTTTTCTTTTTTTTCTTTTTAGCCGTACACAATTTTTCTCTTTTCTTTTCATTTTTCACGGCTTCAACATATCTTTTTCTTTATGGACAAGTCTATCCCCACACTTGAACTTTCACCTCTTCTCAATCTTCATCCTTAGCACCAAACCCATGTAGTATGTCTCAAAAGATAGCTCCACTAAGTCCTTAGAACAAAGGGTAGGGTTGTAACTATACTAAGCTTCATGGTTAAGGATTTTAAGGGTGATGAACGAAAAGGCTTAATGTAGGCTCAAAGGGGCTTATCTAGGGGGGTCCCACGACGGGCACAAATGGGGACACAAGTTTATTTGGCAATGGTGGTAATTCCTAGAGAACCTCTATCCCTTCCAGAATCAGGGCCATGTATTGATATCACGTCTCAACAAGCACAAGAGCGAATTCTAGCATTCTCTAGTCCATTAAACTTAATCTATGGCAAGCAGTCAATCAAGATGAAAGAATAATGAGATCATCAAAACATCGCCAAGAAATTAAGAATATATTTTTCATTTCACTCCAAGAAAAAGGGACATGGTTCAATTATCTCACATGGCTTTATGAATCACAACTCATCTTAACATGCTCATATTCTGTACCAAGGTCATGCAATCCATATCCACTACAAGGCACACATTTTTCATATATCTCAATTAACCAAAGAATACCATGTTTAAAATCATCTCAATGTTGTGATCCTCTTTTAGTCATGATTTCAGAGATATAGAATCATCCCAGACAGTTGAAAGGCATCCTAAGACTCAAAACAAAAACAAAAGCAACGAAATTTTTTATATTTCTGACATTTTTCGATTTTTTTGTTTTGTTTTCTTTTTATGACAAAAAATAACTACAAGCATTAATCCTTCCCCCCACACTTAAATCATACATTGTCCTCAATGTTAAACAAGTTAGAGCATGCAATGAACAATTATCATGTGAATGGAATGATTAACTCAAGAAAACCTAAAAACAAAAACTAAAAACGCAAATAACAAAGATACAATCAGAAAATAGTAATAGAGGAGATAGAGTTTAAGAGAGCAAATCTGCGTTGATGGCTCCTCCACAGCTACGGTTGAAATGGGTTGCCTCCCATGCAGCGCTTAATGTTTAAAGTCTTTCAGCCTAGACTTGTACCTCCATTTACTCCTTTGGAGGAGCGGTATGCGGGCGAGTGGCAGCCTTCTTGCTGGTTTCAGCCTTCGGAGGAGGGTTCTGATGGAGTGACATAAATAAAAAAAACGGGGGAGGCAAGGTTCGAAACCTTAACCTGCTGCACGAAACCTTTGTCCCCAACCACTGGAGCACAAGCTGTGCTTAATATAATGTGTACAAATTTTATACTTATTATGTCATAAACGAACATAATAAAAATAAACGAGAGGCGAGGTTCGAACCTCAGACCTCTTGTACACGAACTTTACACTCAACCACTCGAGCACGGCTGCTCACGTTATTATCCATACCAATCCTTTTATTTAAACCAACTGTTTCAACTGTTTCAACAATTCGGCACAAAACATCCAAGACTGTTGCAGAAACCCAGCCCAACTCATCCAAAACTGTTTCAGAAACTCGGCCCATCAGGCCTCCACCCACAGCTACAGTGATGCCTTGATCCGAGACAGGCCCAAGTACGGCCCACTTGTGTCACGGCTTATCCCTTCCGTGATTTACGGCAGTCAAATCTGCTTTCGGCTACAGCTGTCTGCCACAGCGCCTCGAGATTCCCTCGGTCCCCTTACACGCTCTCCACGCGCCAACAACTTTTCCGGGTTTCAGGGCGACTTTAATCCAACGCGTAGAATGAATCACAGGAATCGTCCATCCAACGGTGGAGATCTGCTCACCTCGCTCTATAAATAGGTGCATTCTGAGGGCGCAACTGTTCACTCCAAAGGAACGAAAATCTCTCCTGAGTTCCAGCCCCTCTCTCCCAACTCTTCAGCTTTCCTCTTCTTTCAAAACTCAAAATATTTCTTCTTCGATTCAATCCTTCTCTTCTGATCTTTTCTCCCATCTAGTTGATTCAATCCCATCTTTCCTCTGAACTTTCAGATCTCCAACACACCATCATCATCCTTAATCCCTTTAACAACAACTCCTTCAAACACTCGACAACTTTACTCTTCGATCTTCACATCCCCTCAACCCATCACCATGGAACCACGAACTCTGCAACTGATGGAGCTACAAACCCAGCAACAAATCGAGGATGGAGGAAACAACCAAGCAGCCGGGAGTAGTGCCAACACAGATTTCTGGCGAAGCCGTGCCAGGTGGGTTCCTACTCCAGATCAAATAAGGATCCTCAAGGATCTTTACTACGACAAGGGAGTTACGTGCCCAACTACAGAGCATATTCACGAGATCTGTCTCCAGCTGAACCAGTATGGACATGTTGAGGGCAAGAACATTTATTTTTGGTTCCAGAATGTCAGGGCTCGAGAGAAGCAGATGAAGAGGTGCAATCAGGCTGCTCAAGTGCCCATGGGAACTAGTTCTCCTGGTACTGGTGGATCCATTGATCTCAATTTTGGGCCAGCTGGTTCTACTGGTGCTGGTGGATCCATCGACATCAATTTTGGGCCAGCTGGTGGATCCATTGACATCAATTTTGGGTCCACTAGTTCTACTGATGATGGTAGATCCATTAATCTCAACTTTGGTTCCACCGATTCTACTGGTAATGAAGGATTTCTTGATTTAAATTTTGTTTCATATTCTTCCTCACACTTCAACACTAATACCAGTACAACTCTTTTGGCACAACAGGAGGACAAACATCCCTGCAACAACGAGGAGGAGATCACCAGGAGATTGAAACCCTTCCATTGTTCCCCATGCATGGTGAGGACATCTTGGGCATCATGAAGACTACTTCCGAGAGAGGTAGCGGTTATGGCGGTGGCTCTCACATTTCCCTTGAGCTCAGCCTCAACTCCTACAGAGATGCAGACATGGCTTAGTATAGAGTATTATTATTATTATTATTATTATTTTTTTTTTTTTTTAATTTTTTTTTTTTTTTTTTTTTTGTAAATAGCTGAATTTAATAAGACTGAATGAATGCATTTTTTTTTTTTTATTATTATTTTTTTTAATTTTATTTTATTATTATTTTATTATTTATTAATTTTATTATTATTATTTTTTAAAAAAAATATAGGACTCAAAAATATTTATAGGACTCAAAATGAAAGACAAAAATATTTATAGGATTCAAAATGAAAGACAAAAATATAAATCCCTTCCCCCACACTTAAATATTGCATTATCCTCAATGTAATCAATTAAAAGCATGCAATGAAATAAGTAAGCATATAGGGATGGAATTTACGAAAATAACTACTAAAACAAAAAGAAAATGGAGGAGTAAAAGGGGAAGAGAAAGCAAATCTGATTATATTCTGAATTGGGTTGCCTCCCAAGCAGCGCTTGTATTTTACGTCTTGCAGCCAGACGGTACCTACATTAAATAAAGTTAGTAACTTAATATTAACAAAGAAATACAAAAAAAATAAACAAGTAACTATGAATTACAAACTACAAGTATAATTAACAAGTATTTTGTACATAAGACACAAGTTAAGTACACAAGTGAGTATAAAACGTAAAAAGTATTTTTACAAGTATAAAGTGTGAAACAACAAAATAATTTACACGTAAAGAGTATGCACAAGTATTTCTTTTGTTATAAACATTATTGATATCAAATCTAATTCCAAGCGGTAAATCAAGTGGACGTGCGGCCCAAGTATAGTCGTCTAGACACAAAGTCCCTCCTACATCCGTTGGGCAACCTTACTGAAATGGCCAGGTAGGGGAGGGTGAACACGAGAGGAAAAATCCATTTTGGCATGAGCTAAGCCCATTTATAAGCACTTCTGGATTCAAAAACCCGTCATGAACGTTATCCCCTTCCTAGACACCATCTCACATAGGATATTCTTACTAGGATGTAAAAGGTCCTAAGTGTGTTAGACAGTTCAATGAATGTTAATAAAGGCCGCCCTCAACCTTAAGGGACTTGAACTAGGTACCAATAAGGGGTTTAGGCCAATATTAATAAACACGACTTCACCTATTCCTTCTTTAATTTACAACTCACAATTAAACTCGTATTCAACAAAAAAAAAAAAAAACAACCTAGTTAATTTAAACTAAGTATCAAACAGTTTATATACAACAATTATAAACAAAAACAAGTGATTTTTCAATTCCCCGGCAACGGCGCCAAAAATTGATACGCTCAAAGAAAGCGCATAATTTAACCCTGAAAACATCGTTAGTAGTATAAGCAAATAGGGATCGTTCTATTCCGGGGATTGAGGGTACACCTGTCATTGTCAAAAACAAATAAAGAATTAAAATAATAAAGTAAAAAGTATTATGTACAAAAATAAAATAAAGAATAAAAATATATACAAGTTAATATAAAAAGGGGGGTTTTGAGATTATAGAATTGGAATTAAAATTAAATGAAATAAAGAAAGTGTAAAAACACATATACAAGGGTGGAACACAAGAAACAAAGATCAAAACTACAATCATATGAATGAAATCCAATTACAATTCCTATAGTTGATTATCTATGTCATGAGAAATAAGTTGACCATGTGAAACATTCGAAGCAAATGATTTCCCATATTTTACTTTCCTTGAATATTTAATCTAAGTGAAAGCACCTAAATTAAACCTATTGAACATGCAATCATAGTCTAGAAAACTAGCTAATCAAGAACACATTCAATGCATGAAGAACAAAGAAAGGATGTCAACCAAAGTGCACAACCTAGTATGAAAAAGTCCATCTATTTGCAATCCTCCTTAATTGATTTCGACTTTTGTCCAAAGCCTTTACTACTTAAATCTAGCACCAATTACATGCATATATCTTAAGTTGGCCATCAAAGAACACATACATATAAAAGTTTTCCATAATCCAAAATCAATTAAGCAATCTCACATAAGCAACATAAAAATCAACATAAAGAAATCACAATTTTTATTCAATCATAGAAATTGGGCTTAAACTTTGCCCTTAATGTTATTGTTAACTAGAAACAAATTCCTACGAAATTAAATAAGGAAAAAGAATGAATTACACCGTGAGTTGGAGATGGAGATGGAGTGCTTGAAACGTTGAAATCTTGAATCTTGGAAGCAAGCCTTCAAGGTGGACGATGGAGGATATGATATTCCCGGCTCCTTCTTCTTCTTCTTCTTCTTACTTGAAAACGCAGAATTTTGCAACTAGAGAATGGAGAGAAAAATGGAATGGAAATGGAGAGACAAAGAAGATGAAATGGATGAAGGAATGTTTTTTAGAGTGAGAGGAGAAGGTGTTTATATAGGGAAGAAAAAGAAGAGTGAAATGATAAATGGAAGAAAAATAATGAAAGTGGTTTGTAAAATATGGAAAAGATGGAGTAATGATGAAATGAAAGCAAGGCATGAAGGTGTAGAAGTATGGAAGTGATGATGATCTATTGGAGCAGAAAAATATATCCAAGGAAAAAGAGAAAAGCATCTAGCTTTCTTCATGTGGGTAGGAAACTTGAACATGTGGTGTTGAGCTGTTTTTAGATCAGTTTCTGCCCCTTTATTCCTTCAATTATTTCTCCAACAAGCATTCCCAATTTCACTATGACCTCTTCATAAAAAATGTTCCATTATGAGTGTAGATCACCCTGGTAAAATTTCAGATTTTTATTCCATGTGGTTGGGCCGAAAATGCTGCTGGACCTCTTACAGGTCCAGTTTTCCAGTTTTGCTTCTGCAGGAAATTGGGCTGACTGTTTGAAGGCCTTCCGCTCAATTCTAGCTCTGGCACTCTTCATAAGAAACGATCCTTAGGGTGTCTAGAATGGATCTGGAAAGTTTCAGCTCATTTGAAGTTCATTTGGTCCGGCGGCCGCTCCTTCTTCCTTGCTTGGCTTGGTTTCTCCTAGCCGGAGTAGGAAAATGTGTAAAATTGACATTTTAGTACATTTCCATTTTTCTCCACCATTTATAGGTAAGTGTGGACCTAATGCTCATTTCACCATCATTTACTCCAATGTACCTAAGAAAATAGAAATTGAGTTAAAAATCGATTCGTTAAGGAATTAACTAAGCAAAATGTGAGGAATTAACTATTAAAATACCACATTAAAATGCTCCTATCAAATTCCCCCACACTTAGCTTTTGCTAGTCCCTTAGCAAAATCAAAAACTAACAAACCAAAAAGACTATGACACAAAACAAAGAAACCAACGAAAAAAATGACTAAGTATGGAAACAAAAACACAAAGACTCAAAGAAACCAAAAACGTAAAACACAAAGCAAAACACAAAGAAAAAAAAAAAAAAAAAAAAAACGTCACACATAAAAGAGTAAATTCAAAGACAAAGACCAAGATGTTGACATCACAAAGACCTCTATTGCCCTTTAACATATTGTCTCAGAAATCTCTTACTTTCACAACACCAAGATTAGCACTCAATCAAGAATCAATGTTAAGCATTCGAGAGTTAATTAAAACATATGATCCACACATACACAAGTAGGACTTGGTTGTAATAATGGTGATTGGGGTTTAGCTTAGCATGCTTCAGACAAGTATGATTCATATCCTCACAAGGTATATCCACTCTTTCTTCTCTCAGATCAAGGCAATGCTTAAAAGCTTATAATCACTCATTTATATGTGAGAGAACATATTTTAAGGCAGTCAAATAGCTCACATATATAAGAAACGAAAAGCACTTTGTGAATATAATTTTTTTCAAAAGATCTCATGAAGGATATCAACTACTTGCACGAATGGACCCAAGCCATAGGTTCAACTCTTGTAACTCATCTCCACATCAAAGGCTGTCCCATCTTAAGGATCAAGAAGGTCCTCTCAAAGGTTGTAATGGGGCTACGGCTCAAGGTTTAAAGAAATGAAAGGTAAGGATTATCAAAGTGTCCTAAAAACCTAGTAGAGCTCATATGAATGTAGAGATCTCGAAATATTTCACCAAGGCATTGCAAAAACGTCACTTCTCCATAGAGGTAATATAAGAGGGCCAAATGTCTTCATGTTGGGCCCAATCTTCAATATAAACTTCCCTTGAACTCTAGTGAAATGGACAAAGGCCAAATTTTTCTGTAGTGGGCCTTCAATTCAAAGCAAACTCCAAAATCACTAAGTATGGGGGATGAAAGTCCATAAACATATATTTTTTTTTTCTTTTTTTTCTTTTTAGCCGTACACAATTTTTCTCTTTTCTTTTCATTTTTCACGGCTTCAACATATCTTTTTCTTTATGGACAAGTCTATCCCCACACTTGAACTTTCACCTCTTCTCAATCTTCATCCTTAGCACCAAACCCATGTAGTATGTCTCAAAAGATAGCTCCACTAAGTCCTTAGAACAAAGGGTAGGGTTGTAACTATACTAAGCTTCATGGTTAAGGATTTTAAGGGTGATGAACGAAAAGGCTTAATGTAGGCTCAAAGGGGCTTATCTAGGGGGGTCCCACGACGGGCACAAATGGGGACACAAGTTTATTTGGCAATGGTGGTAATTCCTAGAGAACCTCTATCCCTTCCAGAATCAGGGCCATATATTGATATCACGTCTCAACAAGCACAAGAGCGAATTCTAGCATTCTCTAGTCCATTAAACTTAATCTATGGCAAGCAGTCAATCAAGATGAAAGAATAATGAGATCATCAAAACATCGCCAAGAAATTAAGAATATATTTTTCATTTCACTCCAAGAAAAAGGGACATGGTTCAATTATCTCACATGGCTTTATGAATCACAACTCATCTTAACATGCTCATATTCTGTACCAAGGTCATGCAATCCATATCCACTACAAGGCACACATTTTTCATATATCTCAATTAACCAAAGAATACCATGTTTAAAATCATCTCAATGTTGTGATCCTCTTTTAGTCATGATTTCAGAGATATAGAATCATCCCAGACAGTTGAAAGGCATCCTAAGACTCAAAACAAAAACAAAAGCAACGAAATTTTTTATATTTCTGACATTTTTCGATTTTCTCGGTTCTAACTTTAGAAAATCATAAAAAAGACAAAAATAAATCAAGATTTTTTTCATGTCATCACTTACACGGGTCTTAAAATTACATGTTTTACCAATGATAAGATTATGACATAAGAGAATTTTAATAAAGAAAATATCTTGACAAGACGAATCTTTGAAATGTCGTATGTTGTAAAAAATCGACTGAAATTCATTTGTGAAGAATCAAATGCCGTAGGCCAATGGATAATAAAATTATGGTAAAAAAGTGGTCAACCAATAGTCAAATAAACAAGAGGTACATGGGCTTCAAAGTCCAATTTAGTATATTTCAGAGTACCCAACAATGGGCTTCAAAGTATAAGAGGGCAGTAAATGGGTTAAAATTACTAGTGTGCGAAGGAAGCTAAACGACTCTTCTCCTCCGATTCCTCATCATAAAATCTCATCGGCGTCTCTCACAATTTCCAAAGCTCCTCCAAGGTCAGTTTCTTTCCTTATAAACAACCATGATCACTTTCTCGCATACACACACACAACCATCGATCAATTTTCTGAGTCAGTTCTTGTTCTTTGCATTATGCTTTTGTTTGCATCCATGCTCTGTTCTCTTCCTCATTGTCTCTATCTCTGTATAATTTACCACCTCCGTTTCGTCGCCGCTGAGAAAACCCCGGCGACGCCGGTTGATTCTTTTTGACCGAAATACCCCTCTTGTTCTGTCTTATTTACCCTTCTTATGCCGTTGATTCCGCTTGATTGCTCCCTTCCGTAGGGGCAGATTAGGGAAATCTTAAATACCCACTTAATCACGTCTCTTTCAGTCTATAAAGTGCGTAGCTTTTACAGTTTCACGTGTGTTATTGATAAATCAGTAGAGTTTTTATTAATTAATTACTCTTATTATTTTAGGATTAGGAATAATGGAAACCAAAGCGTTAATTACTTGTAGGCCAATGAAACCCACAAGGCCCAAAAGCTCTCCTATATGAAGAACCTTACTTTTTTCCTTCTAAGAATTTATATTTGACGCACAGATTCTCTTTCTTTTGGCGCAGAAGAAGTAAAGAGCTTTTGACCCAGGTGATCACTCCGAACATGTTTTCGTCTATGGCTACTGCATCTGTTCAAGTAAGTAGTTTTTTTCTTTTTTCTAATTTTTGGTGCAAGGCTATCAAGAATTTTATTGTTAAAGATCCTATCTTTTATTGTGAACTGTGTGGAGTAGGGTTTTGTGAATTTAGGGTTGTTAAAACTTTCTTTTAACAGTGGGAAGTTTACAGACTGACAATAATATGGTTTTCTTTACCACAGGGTTCTATTGCTGGTGGGCTTGGGGATCCTGATCGAATTTTTTTTGGTGGATTCCCTTATTACTTTAAAGAAGAACAGATCAGGGAGTTGGTAGAGTCCTTCGGACCCCTTCGCAGTTTTGAACTAGTGACAGATGGAGGCAGAGGAAACAACTCAATTGCTGCCTATTGCGTTTACCAGGATGTTTCAGTTACAGACATTGCTTGTCGTGCCCTGAATGGGATTCGAATGGGTGCCCAGACACTGATTGCTAGGCGTGCTAATCATGGTGCCAACCAGCAGCCGGAACCACATTCTTCTTCTCAAGTAAGTAGTTTTGTTACTTTTGGTCTAAACTTTGGCATTATCAGAATATTTGTTAAAGATTCAATGTCTCTCCCGCTTCCTTATTGTGAAGTTAATAGATTGAGGTTTTAGGAGCTTTATTGATCAACATTATTATGCTCGTGAGTTTTTTAAATCTTTCGTTGAAAAATACACTGTGAATTGCATAGACTTATGAAATAGTATGTGAGGTTTTACATTGGTATAGAATAAAATAAAAATTAATGTTAACAGCGTTCTGATTTTTTCTTTTGTTTCCTTCACTGACTGATTGATCTAATTTGTTGTTTTCATGTACAGGAAAATTGCAGTATTTGCTGGTGTAGCCTGACAACTGGCCAAGGCCAAGCGATCTTTACTGCTGAGTGCTCCCACCGTTTCCACTACCCTTGTATTGCCAACAATGTTCAGCATGGAAATCTTTACTGCCCTGTCTGCAGAGTAAAATGGGACAAGAATAATGTACCTTTCCAAGTTCCTCCTCCTCAACAGACCAGGATCCCTTTCAGGCAGTTCCCAATGCCGCAGCAACCCCATTGGAATTATCCTCACCTCCCATATCAGCAGCCGCATTGGAATCATCCTCAGTACCCATTTGAGCAGCAACCCCAGGACCCTCCTGAGCCACTTACCTTCTCTGATGATGAACCTCTCCAGTCATTGACCTCACCTGTTCAATCCTCCTCCCACCAGAATGTGACAGTTAAGACTTATGCAGAGTTCTCTGCTATCTCTGCTGCGGAGTCTAGCTCAAAGTTTCCTGTCCTTGTCAGCATCCGTGCACCACCCCTTAAGGATTCTGAGGGCCATGGTCGTACTCCCATTGACCTTGTAACAGTTCTGGATGTAAGTGGCAGCATGACTGGCTCGAAGCTTGACCTTGTCAAGCGTGCTGTCAAATTTGTCATAGAAAACTTGGGGTCTTCAGACAGACTTTCTATTGTCTCATTCTCATCAAATTCTAAGAGAGTTCTTCCTCTCCAAAGGATGACTGCTGATGGCCGTGAAAGTGCCATACTAGCCGTCGAGTCTCTTAGAGCAGGTGGTGGAACTAACATTGCCGAAGCACTCAAGAAAGGAACTAAGGTCCTTGAAGATCGGAGCGAAAGGAACCCAGTTTCTAGCATCATCCTCTTATCCGACGGCCAAGATAACTACTGTCGAAGTGGAAGCCAAATTTTGAACCAATTGCCTGCTTCCATTCGTTCTAGTGACATGCAACAGGAAATCCCAGTCCACGCATTTGGGTTTGGCCAAGACCATGATGCAAGCATTATGCATGCTATTTCTGATGCATCTGGTGGTACCTTTTCATTCATTGAATCAGTTGGCATGATACAAGATGGTTTTGCTTTGTGCATTGGTGGTCTTCTCAGTGTAGTGGCTCAGGAACTTCGCCTCACAGTAAGGTCAGCATCAGCTGGGGTGAAGATTGTTTCAATACCATCAGGGAGACATGTCAGCCAGATTTCTGATGAGGGCCAGCAAGGTGTAGTTGATATTGGAAATATGTATGCAGAAGAGGAGAAACAATTTCTGGTCTACCTGTTAGTTCCACCCTCAGCTTCACATGTTAAGATGCCATTGTTAGATGTAACATGCGTGTACAAAGATCTTGCTTCAAATGAGTTGATGCAGGTGCAAGGTGAGAGAGTAGAGATACTGAGACCTGAGGTTTGTTCCCCTGCAGAAAAGGCAGTGTCTTTGGAGGTTGATCGACAGCGGAACAGAATTGTGGTTGCTGAAACTATTGCAGAGGCACAAAGGTTGGCTGAGATGGGAAACCTGGAAGGTGCACGGGCACTTTTGGCTGAACGAAGAGCAACTGTCTTAGCATCAGCAGCAGCTCAAGCTGGGGATGGTCTCAGTAATTTGTTTGAAACTGAGCTTAGAGAAGTCATGGAGAGAATGGCATCTATGGACTTGTACGCTAACTCAGGGCGTGCTTACGCTCTCGCAGGGATGAGTTCTCATTCTCGACAGAGGGCTTCAGCTAGGGGTGACACAATAACCTCATGTCTCTTTGGTGCCTCCAACCGTGTGAATTTCTCTAGCGGTGCCAATGCCTTAATGCAGCAGTCGGGTGCCTCTGCTTGTTTTGGCGCCCCTGCAGGTTTCGGTGGTGCTAGTTTTTCATCCGGTGCCGCCCCAGGTGGAAGTCAATGCTCTTCTGCAGTTGGTGCTTTTGAAACACCTGCTATGGTTAGAATGGTAGAAAAATCACAGAAGAGCAATCAATCTGGGCAATAAGTTTGACTGCGCGCGCATGCACTTGGAGTAATAATTCTGAGTTTCTGGCAGTAGTAACCTTGAGGCTGCTAGTTCTTTCAAACTGTTGTTTTTGTTTCCCTTTGATGGTAGATTGACTTGCTTGGGATTATGAATGTTACTAGTGTTGCTAAAAGTTGAATAACAGATTCTGGGTTTGTATTAGGATGGTTTGACAAGGCTTCTCCTTGCATTTGTACTTGTTTTTTTGTATAGTTCAGTACTTCAGTTTCCAATTCCTTTGTTAAATGCCTTCCATTTTCTTTGGCTGTTTTATTGTTACTTTTGAATCTCCACTTTTAAGACTTGTTGGCAGTTGGTTTTCCTTGAATATATATACATGAGTAGACTCCTATAATTCGCTACAAAATGTTGTTTTAATCTGCACACGAGAAACACCAAAATCAAAATCAAACTCTCCAACACTAGTGTATCTGCAGAAAGAGCCACAGCACATATAGAATGTGGAGAGGTGACCAAGTCCATTATAGACACTTCTGTGTTCTTTTAAGTTCATAATCATGCACAATATGTGACACCCTTAGATGTTGGAGTCTCGAAGATTAGCTAGACTTCATTGTCTCAATGAAAATTCCGTCGTTTTAACGCCATCTGGTCCCCATTTGCACATTATTTTTGAGGAGTGAAACTAGCGCGCACCCAGTTTTGTACAAATCATGCTCCTTGCTCAGTTGCTCTCCTCCTCTTCTATATTTCATGACTGTTTTAATGCTCATGTGCATGAGAATAGGAGAAAGGGAGTGCGGCCAGTTTGTAAAAAAGAGGATGTCAATTTCAACCTCCGAATTTTTTAAGTTAATGTAAATTTTAAAAATCTATGGTAAAAAATATTTTATCAACGAAAAAAGATTTGTGTCATTACATATAGATTATAGGGTTGTAGATTAACTCGATACAACTCAAATTCGTATTATGCACTGCTTCTTTTTAACTCATTCGAGCTCAACTTGTAAATGAAACAAGCCATCTTCACAAGTAGCATTTTCGGCTCGTAGAACTCGCAAGAGGCTTGTATTTAGTCACAAAACTACTCAGTTTTGAGTTTGAATTGACTAATCAAAAATTTGTTTGTTCACTTAAGCTCAATTATTAGGCCTACATTTTTTTACCTGGAGTTTCCTTTCCACAAACTCAGTGGAAACCAGATTTTGTACCTGGAGTTTCCTTTCCACAAACTCATGCTCAAATTTGGGTTAGGTTTTATGGTCTGAGCCAAGATTATTGGCACCAACAACATCTTATGGAGATTGCTCGGGGGGTCGGAACTCCATTGCAAATTGATAAAGCCACAAGGGAAAGACAATTTGGCTACTTTGCTAGAGTCTTAATTGATGTGGATCTTGCTGGTGAACTACCACCTTCTTTGATGGTTGAGCGTGAAACTCATTGTTTTCAAATTGAAGTAGTCTATGAGAATGTGTGTACTCATTGTGGGAGGGTTGGCCACATGGCTGACCAATGCAGGGCCTTGAAGAGCTCTAACAAAGAGCAAAATGCTCAAGTACAAAAGGCAGTTAAAAAGCCTTCTCTCATTGGGCGTCAAGAGTATCGTCCCAGGACGGCTGTAAACAATGTTTCTGAGCAAAACTTGGACACTACTCCTCAGGTGCAACTCTCCCCTGATGTTGCAAACCATGAACAGATTACTAAATTTGCAGAAGATGTTCTCACTGAGGCCATTGACCAGGAATTGGATCGTATTGCAGATTTGGTCATTATTGAACCCATAACCAACGGGAAGGCTGGATGTTGTAGAGGCAACATAACTCCTCTTATCAATATGAATAATTCTGTCATCCTTGCAAATAAGGAAACTGAAGCAGGGGTTGACACTACTCCTAATGATTTTGTTGTAGTTGTTGGTCCAACTATTTTGGAGGACCCTTCGGTCAATATTTCTGATGAGGATGATGAAGTTGAGATGTGTGATGATGATGTGAGCTCCAACATGGAGCTAAATGCTTATAGTACTGCCCAGCCAACCAACCCCCTTTCACATAGTGGTCAGAGTTGGCATGATATGGTGGAAGAGGAAAATATTATTGATCTGGCAGATTTAGCTACGGGTCTTGCTCCCCCGGGATTCGAACATGTTGCAACTTTAGCCAAGGATGTCTCATTAATTACTGGTCATGGGGATAACGGAGATACAGAGAATGGTTTCACACCGGTTCTCTCTAAGTCTCAACAGAAGAAACAAAGACGACAAGCTACTCTAGCTCTTGCTCGTGAAAACCCTTATCCAAAGAGGGACAGAACAAAGAATAAAAAGTACAATCAATGAAGGTTCTTTACTGGAATATTAGGGGAATAGGAAACAATGACTCTCAATCCGAGCTTTCCAATATTTGCCGTATTCACAAACCAGATCTTGTTTGCATTGCTGAGCCAAAGGTAAAGTTCACCTCAATTTCAGCAGTTTTTTGGTCTTCTTTGAATTTGGATCTTGTTGCAACTAATGATTGTGGTGCGGCTCTTCCAAATCTTTGGTTGTTGAAGAGTTTTCATATTCCTAATCCGACGATTATTTCCAACTCCGAGCAGCAGGTTACAATTCAGGTTCCTCTTGATAATGAGCCCAGTCAACTTTCTTTTGTATATGCTTCTACCTCTTATATCAAACGCAGGGATTTATGGCAACATCTTTATGCTCTTCGTCCTCAAACGTCTATCCCATGGATGGTAATTGGTGACTTCAACGCTGTGTTAGGAGCCCACGAGAAATCGGGAGGCCCATCTCCTTCTCGCCTCTCTTGTGCAGATTTTCAAAGTATGTCAGATACTTGTGATTTTGTTCATTTGGATACTTCAGGTTTGTTCTTTACTTGGTCAAATGGTTGGAGCACCCGTGGCCATGTTGAGCTTCGTCTGGACAGATGTCTCTGTGATACCACTTGGTTTGAAGCTTGGCCTTTTACTAGCTGTGTTGCTCTTCCCCGTGTTGTTTCTGATCATTCTCCACTGATTTTCTCTGCTTCAAAACTCTCCCCAAGTGGTCCTAAGCCTTTCAGGTTTCAGTCTATGTGGTTGCAGCATCCAAATTTTCATGCAGTAGTGTCTAATTGCTGGAGTTCCTTTCAACTTTGTGGCTGCCCAATGTTTGTTGCTTTGCAGAAACTAAAGGCTCTGAAACAGTGTCTGCGTGATTGGAACAAAGCGGTCTTTGGTAATGTCCATCAAAACGTTGCTGCTGCTCGCGAAAATCTAGTCACCATACAACATGATATCGCGACCCGTGGCATGACTGATCAAAAGTTTGAGGATGAGATTGCTGCAAAGTCTTCAGTCTTAAATGCTCTCAGGTTGCAAGAAACCTTTTGGAAAGATAGAGCTCGAGTTAAGTGGCTTACTGATGGGGATCGAAGTACATCTTTTTTCCATACTTATGCCAAGGTTCGTGCAGCAAAGGGTCAAATGTCTTCTATCCGTGTGGGGGAGCGGTTACTTACTGACCCTTCAGACATTGCAGCACATACTGTGGCTTTTTATCAGAATCTCTATGATATTTCCTCCCCTTCTACAAACGTGGATGAGGTTTGTTCTGTTATCCCATCTTTGGTGACAGACGATGAAAATGTGGTGCTATCTGCAATTCCTACATCTGAGGAAATTAGAAACGCAGTTTTTTCTATGGATGGTTCTAGTGCTCCAGGGCCTGATGGTTTTTCAGGGTCTTTTTATCATGCTTGTTGGGATATTGTTGGTACTGATGTGGTGGCATGTGTTCGTCAATTTTTTCTTCAAAACTGGATCCTCCCCAACATGAATTGCAATTTTTTAGTTCTCATTCCAAAAGTCCCAAATGCTCAACTTATTACTCAGTTTCGCCCAATTGCCTTAGCCAATTTTCTCTTCAAGATCATTCCGAAGATTTTGGCTTCTCGCTTGGGGTCTATTGCTGCACGCATAATTTCTCCTCAGCAATCTGCCTTCTTACCTGGTAGACGTATCAATCACTGTATTGGTATGGTTTCGGAATGTTTTAACTTATTGGACCGAAAGGCTTATGGTGGAAATGTGGGAATCAAAGTGGATATAGCAAAGGCATTTGACACTCTGAATTGGGATTTTCTGCTCCGAGTTTTAAGCAATTTTGGGTTCTCTCCTACTTTCACTAGTTGGGTCAGCTCTATTCTTTACTCAGCTAGATTATCTCTTTTAATCAATGGCTCTCCTCAAGGTTTTTTTAAGTGTGCTCGTGGTGTTAGACAAGGAGATCCTCTTTCTCCACTCTTATTCTGCCTTGCAGAGGAGGCTCTCAGCCGGGGTCTTCACCTACTTCTCCAAACCCGTCAATTGAAGCCAATTTCTTTTCCCAGAAATTGCACTGCACCGTCTCATGTGTTATATGCAGATGACCTCATGGTGTTTTGCCGTGGGGACAAAAACTCTCTTAAACGTCTGCGTGGGTTTTTTGACCGTTATAGTGCAGCTTCAGGGCAATTCATTAATGCGGAGAAAAGTACTTTCTATCTTGGAGTTAGGTCTCGTCATAGGAAAGGTACAGTTCAACGTATTTTGGGTTTTCATGCAGGTCGTCTACCTTTTATTTATCTAGGAGTTCCTATATTTTGTGGAAAACCCCGCAGCTGTCATCTCCAAGTTATTGCCGATAGAGCTAAGTCAAGGTTAATGGGTTGGCAGGGGAGGCTTCTCTCTATGGCTGGGCGTACTCAACTTGTGCAATCTGTTTTTCAGAGTATGCTTCTTCATAGTTTTTCAGTGTATCAATGGCCTGCTTACCTTGTGAAGAAGTTATCTACTTGGGCGCGTAATTTTATATGGTCCGGAAATATTGAGACTCGGAAAATTGTCACTGTTGCTTGGACTCAAGTTTGTGCTCCGAAAAAAGAGGGCGGGGTTGGTATTCGTGACCTGGCAACTCTTAATTCTGCGGCTGTTCTAAGGTTTGCATGGAACTCTTTCACTTCTTTGAATCAATGGGGTGATTATATGCGAACTCGTTACCCTATTGTATCTAGTTCCAAAGTGAGTTATCGCAAATCATCAATCTGGCCAGGCTTCCGTTCTATTGCTCTTCATATCACCCACAATTGTCGTTGGATTATTGGAGATGGTCGTTCAGTGTCCTTTTGGAAAGATAAATGGCTTCAGGATCCAATTTTGAAAATTTTGGGTTTTTTCGACTGGTCAGGATTCAGTGATTTATTAGTGGCAGATTTCATCTCAGATCAGTCTTGGCAGTTCCCCTCTTTTTTCCTAGATACCTTTCCAGACTTGTACAGAAAAATTTCTGATATTTGTCTCCCTTTAGACACAGAACCTGATATGCTAATTTGGGAGTCTACAGCCTCTGGAGAGTTATCTTTCACTAACTCTTATAACTTGCTTAGACGTCACTTTATTTTGAGAGACTGGGCTTCTACTATTTGGCATTCCTTCATTCCTCCGCGCTATTCTTTCTTGGCTTGGAGGATTCTCCTTGATCGCTTGCCCACTGATGATCGGTTGAAAAGAGGTGGGATTCCGGTTGTGTCCATCTGCCAATTATGCAACAGTTCGGCAGAGTCAGCGTTGCACCTATTTTTACATTGTCCTTTTTCCCAACATCTTTGGGGATGGCTGGCAACTCAGTTTGGAACCTCACTTCCTGCTTATAGCTCTCTGTTGGATTTTTGGGTTGGCTTTTGTCACAAGGTTTTCTCCCCTCAGCTTTATAATTTGTGGTTGGCAGCTGGCTTGCTTACTTTCATGGAAATTTGGAAGGCGCGAAATAGACTCAGGTTTGATGATCGATCTCCTATCTTTTCTACACTGTGTTGTTCAATTATGGCATGGCTTCGGCAATTTGGTTCCCTTGTTCCTGGTCACTTTAAGGGCGTCCTTGATTCCCGCCTATTATCCTCCCTTGGGGTGTGCCCCAAGCCCCGTAATGCGCCCAAGATTCAACGTGTCATATGGCATCCCCCCCTCTTTCCTTGGGTCAAAGTTAACACTGATGGTCTGGCGAAAGGTAATCCTGGTCCTGCAGCTTGTGGGGGAGTCTTTCGTGATGCCTCTGGGGTTTATTTAGGGAGTTTTTGTCAACCTCTTGGTCGCAATTCATCCTTCTATGCTGAACTTTGTGCGGTTATTGTGTCTATTGAAGTTGCTTTCACCAGAGGTTGGACTACTCTGTGGTTGGAAAGCGATTCTACTAGTGTTTTAGCATCTCTTTCCTCCATTTCTTTCTCTCCTCCATGGGACTTGAGAGTTAGATGGCAAAACTGCCTGAAGAACATTCAACAAATGCAATTTCGGAGCACTCATATTTTTAGGGAAGGGAATGCAGCTGCTGATAAGATGGCAAACTTAGGTGTTTCAAAGCACTCATTTACTTGGTATCCTAGCCCTCCTGCAGAGCTTCACAGGTACTTGCAGGCTGATTTTTTGGGACTCCCAAATTATCGCTTCACAGGTTGCTGAGATGATTATGTTGGCCTGTCATATTCATATTCAGAGGCTTCCTTCCCAGGAACCCCAGGAATTTGTGCGCATAGTTAGCTTCATCAGCATCTACATGAAGACCAGGACAGTGCAGCTAATTTCTTGTCTCTACTTTTAGATCTTCATATTCATAGGGAAGGCATTTCAGTGGCAGATTGCTTGGCGATTTTGGGATTGACTTTTCCTTCTCTTTGCTGGCTCCCTACGCCTCCAATGGAGATTTTTTCTAAGCTTCGTAATGATGCCTTAGGAGTCCTCCATTATCGTTGATTTGGTTGGATTTTTCTCTTTTGTTTTCTTTTTATGGGAAAGGTTTTGGTCTAGTCCCCCTTTCCCTTTTGTAATTTTTCTCTTTTTCAATAATTTAATCCGGGCGTGGGGCTGAGCCTCCCAGTTAGGCTGGGTTCCAAACCCCTTCTTAAAAAAAAAAAAAAAAAAAAAAAAAAAAAAAAAAAAAAGGCCTACATTTTTTTAAATATTTTCGTTAAAGTCTAATAAACAAGGAGGACTAAAATGAAACAACAATTTCTATTAAAGTCTGATAAACAAGGATAAAGTTAAAAAAAAAAAAAAAAAAAAATTGATGCTAAAATTCGAATTAAAAAGAAAACGAAGAAAGGAAAAAGACGGTGGAGGAAATATAGGAATTGACGTTAGCCCAAACAAACCAAAAAAAAAAAAAAAAAAAAAAGAGGCGAAGAAGAAGAAGAAGAAGCAAGAAAGCAAAAATTCGAAGTTTGTTGATGTTACTGTAGAGGCGAGAGAGAGAGAGAGAGAGAGTCCAGAACTCACAAACACTCCGGCATCTTCCTACCGGTGAAGCTCCGTCGTCGCTCTGTTGACTTCCGGCGATCACCCACAGCTTTCCAAGTACGGCCCTTCTCTTAAATTTCCTATCTTTTTACTCTCATCTTATTCGAAATCCAATTCGATCAGCGAAAAGAAGATTAAGTTCAATTGTTTAGTGATTCTTGAAACGAATTTGGTATGATTAAATGCACAATGGAATTGGAATTGGTTTCAGTGCAGTGATGGAATTGTTTTTTTGTAAATTTCGCTGCTTTAGATTCATCGCTGTGTGTGCGCTTTGAGAATTTTAGGGCTAGGAATGAAGATTGAACAATGCTCACATTAGGATTGTTGTTTATCACTGTAAATGCAATTTTGGTTTCAGCTTGGAATTTGACTAGTAATTCTAGTGATAGTTTACGAAACTTCGTATGCTACTATAGCTCTTAGAGTCATATATCTTAGCATTGTGATTGGCTTTGAATTACAGGTTGTGTGGTAGTTTATGGTGGTCATATTGAAGCACTAGAATTTGATTATTTCTAGGTTACATGGCCAAGCCTGAGCCGAGGGCTCGCACTGTCCTTGAACCGCTGTCATACTTCAATCTATCTGAGCAGTCTCGTGCGCCGGTTAGATCCCTCGCTATCTCCAATGTGTCTGATTCGCAATGTTTAATATACCTTGGGACTCAGTTTGGAGGGCTATTTTTGTTCTCTGTAGACAATAAGGATCTCAATGCTGCATCTGCGTCCGATCCTTCAAACAACCCTTCGGTCCCACAGAGCATTAAGTTTGTGCGGAACGTTTTGGTTGGAAATTCCTCAGTGGACTATATACATGTGTTTGGTGAGATTGGAAAGCTGTTAGTGCTCTTGGATGGCTTTTTGTTTTTGGTTGATTCACTTCTGCTGCAGCCAGTGAAGAAGTTGAGTTTCCTGAGAGGAATTTCTGTCATTACTAGGAGGTTGCGAAGTAGTGAATCAGAGTGCTCGAATTTGTCAGAAGGTGCTGCCAGTTCATCAGAGTATACGAGTACAAGTCAGCGGTTTTTGAAAAAATTGGGAGGTGGGATAAGAGCAAATGGCTTGAAAATGAAAGAATCAACGCAGCACCGGGTGGGCAATCATGTCTTTTCTGTCGTGATTGGTAAAAGATTGATATTGATAGAGTTTGTTTTGAGTAATAGAGTAGGTAAAAGTGACCAAGACATCGATGATGGGTCTTTTGTTATTCTAAAAGAAATTCCATGTATCGATGGGGTTATGGCCATGGTATGGCTCAATGATTCGATAATTGTGAGCACACTTAATGGGTATACTTTGTTTTCATGTGTTACGGGACAAAGTGGTGTCATATTTTCGTTACCAGATGTTTCTAGTCCACCACGGCTTAAACTGTTGTGTAAAGAATGGAATGTTCTCTTGTTGGTGGACAATGTAGGCATCATAGCAAATGCCCACGGGCAGCCGGTTGGTGGGAGCCTCGTATTCCATCGTGACCCAGATTCTATTGGAGAGATATCTTCATATGTTGTTGTTGCAAGGGATGGAAAGATGGAACTGTATCATAAGAAAACAGGTAGGTGTGTTCAGATGGTCACTTTTGGTGGTGAAGGGGTTGGAGGGCCTTGCATTGTTGCGGATGAGGAGGATGGAAGTGGAAAACTTATTGTCGTTGCAACACCCACCAAGGTATGAAAAAGTGTTGATCCAAGAGGTTATTTGGACTTATTCATTCAGCTTTTATATTAAGTAGTTTTGTTTTTCCTGATTTTCTCAAATCTTCATAGTTTCCACTAAATGGAAGACAATTTTTTTGTATGTTTGACTATCTAGAATGCTGCTGGGAAATGTTTTTCTCGAATTTGATTAGAGCTAAAAACAATTATTACAATCACTATATTCTATATAGACAAGAGCACTCTTCTGTTCTGTCGTTGCAGATAATAAACTTCCGGAATGTCTTACTTGAAACATGTGTTTATAGAGTAAAGAAGAGCTCTTGAACTTTATGCTTTCCTTCGACATGATTGCCAACTGCTACTACAGCTTGTGTTACTCAACTTGATACATGAGTGTTAACCATTGAAAGTTGACAGTGACTCTTATGGTTTTCTGATTTCTGAGTTGAATGTTCAGAGTTTTCTACTTCTCATCCTCTTCATGTTGCAAATTTCTAGGTTATTTGCTATCGGAAGTTACCTTCTGAGGAACAAATTAAGGATCTGTTGAGAAAAAAGAACTTCAAGGAAGCTATCTCCTTAGTGGAGGAGCTTGAATGTGAAGGCGAATTATCAAAAGATATGCTGTCATTTGTTCATGCTCAAGTGGGTTTTCTCTTACTTTTTGACTTGCATTTTGAGGAAGCAGTGAATCACTTTTTGCAGTCTGAGACAATGCAGCCTTCTGAAGTATTTCCATTTATAATGAGGGATCCAAATCGATGGTCACTACTGGTATGAAGTTGGACACTCTGGTACTTTACTCATATGCATTATTTTTACATTCATAGACATGTTCTAAACCCTTAATTAATAATTATTGTTACCGATATGCATTCTTAGGTTCCTAGAAACCGTTATTGGGGTTTGCATCCTCCCCCTGCACCTCTGGAAGATGTTGTGGATGACGGATTAATGGCGATCCAAAGAGCAATCTTTCTGAGGAAAGCTGGTGTAGAGACTGTGGTAGATGATGCATTTCTCCTTAATCTGCCAAGCCGAGATGATCTGTTGGAGTCAGCCATCAAGTCAATTACTAGGTGTGTACATTTATTCTGGTTATTCGTTATTTATATTTTTTTTTTCCTTGAATTTCTATTGCTTATTCTTTAGGAAGGGGTAGGGATGGAAATGAGATTATTTAGGATTTATTTATTTATTATTATTATTATTTTTTTCAGAATTTGGGCTCAGATATAGCTTTTAATTGCTTACTTGATATTGCTACAATTTGGATTATCATTTGGTTTTATTTAATGGTAGTCACATGTAAGTGTTTCTGAATACATTCTTGTCACAGGTATTTGGAGGTTTCTCGTGATAAAGAGTTGACTCCATCAGTGAAGGAGGGAGTTGACACACTATTAATGTATTTGTACAGAGCTTTAAATAATGTCAATGAAATGGAGAAGCTGGTATCTTCTGCAAATTCTTGTGTTGTGGTATGTTTTCTTATTTCTTCTTTATTTATATTTTATTTTTTTCTGTTCATTCACTACTTCCTTTGGTACATTCTTTCACAATGCAACATAAGCTCTTGTTTCCATCCTGGAGTATTTTTACTTCTAAAGAATCCTGATCAACTATAGGAAAAACATAGAATTGGAGGAAAGTGGAGATGTTTTACAGTGTCTTAGAAAAGAACTTTGAAATACCAGAGTATATGAACTATTACGGAAATAATAAGAAAAATTAGTAGTGCTTTTGTAGACCCAAATAATTAAATTAATTTTACCATTCTATAATTTTTGCTATTTTCATTTATGCCAAAATATAAATCAGACAAAATGTATTAGTGCTGTGGGAGTACAATGAGATGGGGGGACTAATAGTATAGTTGAAAGAAAAAAGTCAACACAAGTCCACACTCAAACTGGACCACAGTAATGGTCAGTGTCATATTAATGGGGTTCTGGGTTAAAATGCATCTATATTTAATTTCTAGATGACAGTTTTGGGATTTTAACCAACTAGAAAGGGCAACTTGTCCTAGATTAGTGTTTTGGAAGCATTTTATTTATGTTTGATTTGGAATCAAGAGCAACATACTTTGTGGGCCTCAAGACAATGCATTGTGAGGATGTTGGTTAAACTGTGGAGTCTTAGCATCCCAATGCATTGAAAACGGCCATTTATTGCGGAGCCTGCTTGAAGGATGACTGAAGAACTTGCTTGGGTGGTGCAGGAGGAGTTGGAAAGTCTATTAGATGACTCTGGGCATTTGCGAACGCTTGCCTTTCTATATTCAAGTAAAGGAATGAGTTCAAAGGCTCTTGCTATCTGGCGCATTTTGGCAAGAAATTATTCATCTGGCCTTTGGAAAGATCCTTCTTCAGAGAGTAGCTCAGATTGTGGTGGTACAAATATCATCTCTGGTAAAGAGACTGCTGCAGCTGAGGCATCAAAGATTCTTGAGGAGTCATCAGATTCACAGCTGGTTCTACAACATCTTGGATGGGTATGTTAATTGTGCTGTAAACTTGTTCCTACATAGTTGCGGTGGTCTGTATTATTTTTAGAAGCATTGCGATTTTAGAGTGTTATGATTCACAAGTGAGATATTTGATAAGAAGCTGGTTGGTGTTGTTAGGTTGCAGATATCAACCAGGTCTTGGCGGTTCAGATTTTAACATCAGAGAAAAGAGACAATCAGCTCCCACCAGGTGCGACCTTTTAATCTCCTAGTAAATTTGGTTCTGATGTTGACTTCATTGATCATATGCCTCTGTTGCGGGTTGTTTTTTGACAAAATTAAGGAGGTTTCACAAACTTATATGTTCTTATGGGTCTACTGATGTCCCATGTGTAATACTCCAATTCTTTCCCGGTGGAGTTCTGTAAATTATGGCAGATATCACTTGTTATTTTGAAATCCTTCAAATATTTTCATTGTATCAGTATATTGATTCTATCTAAAGGTACAGGTAAACTCATTATGTGATTTATTTGAAGTTAGCAGAATACCATTTGAAACCTATAATCATCTTGTCATATTCTCGGCCTTTTGTTTTAATTTTTGTATTGGGTAATACCTATCTATATGACATCTAGATACTTAATGGTTTAGTCTATTAGAGAAATCTTTGTAGTACTGGATCCTTAGATATTGTTTCTATTGACTGCAGAGGAAGTAATTGCAGCTATTGATCCAAAGAAAGTTGAAATACTTCAAAGGTATGTCATTATGTTACTGCACTAAATGCTTCCCATGGCAATAAAATTGTGCTTGTGAGTAGGTTTTAAGAGAAGTAAAAACTAGAAAGTCATTTAATGTTTGCATGAGTGCAATTGGATTGGAGATAAGAGATCACTATACCGCTCAGCTAACCTTCTGCACCAGATAAGGTTTAGCACTTTTCTATGCCAGAGAGAGGATCAGAGAGAGTAGGAGGGAGGGAGAGGAGAGGAGAGTTTGAGATCAATTACCATATCATATATTTCGGTTGAAATTATTACTTATCAGTTGTGTGTGTGTGTGTGTGTGTGTGTGTTCATCCTTGTGTTATTTGGCCTTCACATTAAGGTCATTTATCTGGACAGGTACCTTCAGTGGTTGATTGAAGACCAAGATTCTAACGACAGTCAGTTCCACACGATATATGCTCTCTCACTTGCTAAGTCAGCCCTTGAATCATTTGAAGCAGAAGTTGCCTCCAAAATCCTCGATCCTGCAAGGAGAGAGGAAACAAGCATTTCTGAATATAGAAGCAGTGCAATATTTCAAAGTCCTGTGCGGGAAAGACTCCAGATATTTTTACTGTCTTCAGACTTGTATGACCCAGAGGAAGTTCTTGACTTGGTTGAAGGATCAGAATTATGGTCAGAGAAGGTCTGTCATAGTTCTATTAGGACCTTGTCTTCAATTCTGCATTTTGAACTTGTGCTAGCTGAGTATGCTGATTATAACGATGAGGCCAAGTAGAAGTTAATTTAATTTAGCATTTAGGCCAGCGTTATTCATGCCTAATATTAATAATGTTGATATACCAAAATGGTTAGTCTTCCTTGAATGATAATGCTACTGCTGGTCTCTGATTCTGGATTTACTCAACAGGCTATACTATACAAAAAACTAGGGCAAGAGGCACTGGTACTCCAAATTTTGGCCTTGTAAGTTTCTTCATACTTTGTAAAGAATTTGCGAGGATGTTATAAAGTTCATGGTTCATTGGTTCAAATGTTGGTTGCATGTGATTGTGCACCGTCCCTTGTTTATTTATATAGTTACTTATTTTTATACAAAAACCCATGATATGCTCCAGTATTATCTTCATAATGGTGTTTGCTTTGTGCATTTCTTAAATTTATTAAATCATATTCTGAAAATTGTGGAAATATCTGAACAATTTCTTGCATTGCATGGATTTATGACTAGCAATAGTAGTAAGAGCTTAGGTTATCCAAGTGAGATAAGTGAAAGAGTATATATATTCTCTTGTTCTACAGAACTGAATCTTGCTCATTAGTTTTCATTGCGTTTCAAGGCATAATGAAACATCTTTTCCATTGGCTACTCTAAACACGGAATTTCAGTAGCAGCATAAGCTGAAATGTGAAAGAATTATTATATTAAAGATGAAACCTGCATTGGTGAAATGTTTAGAAATTTGAACTGATATACAATGACCTTTTAGGAAGCTAGAAGACAGTGAAGCTGCTGAGCAATATTGTGCTGAGATTGGCAGACCAGATGTCTATATGCAGTTGGTTCTTTCTCTCTCTCTCTCTCTCTGTATTCCCCTCTCTCCACTTGTGCACACACGAGCAAAGAAAACACCTAAAAACACGTGCCGGCACGCATATGTGAAGTATGCCTGCGATGAACTTATTATTGCTTCCCTAATTTTTCTTTTTCTTTGTGATGTGAGAACTCAGGTTACTTGATATGTATTTGGATCCACAAGATGGTAAGGAGCCTATGTTTAAAGCTGCTGTTCGCCTACTCCACAATCATGGGGAATCATTGGATCCTTTGCAAGTATTAGAGGTATCCGATTTTCTTTCTCTCTTGTTTTTTGGAATTTAAAAGAATCAGAGAAATACTGGAACTTTGCACATATCCACCGACTTTTCTTCAGTTCATTAAGAATAGAATTTTATTGTTGAGGACTCTTGGGTTTAATGTTGCAGAGATTGTCCCCAGATATGCCCCTTCAACTTGCTTCAGAGACTATATTAAGAATGTTGAGAGCTAGACTTCATCATCATCGTCAAGGACGTGTAAGTTTTTCATTTGGTTTTTATTGAAGATTTTGGTATTATGCCATAAGATAATGGAAGAATTATACAAAATTTTTTAACTGCAGCGAGTTAATTTCAACCTTTTATTGTAGTTTGTGGGAAGGTATAGTTAGTGATATGTCTTATTTGATCAGTCTTTGCATTTGCCTTCCTTATTTTGGAGATTTTCATTCCATATTAAGCCATACATTGATTGCTTTTCAGATTGTGCATAATCTGGCCCGTGCCTTAGATACTGATGCAAGTTTAGCAATATTAGAGGAAAGATCAAGGCATGTGCAGATCAATGATGAAAGCCTTTGCGATTCTTGTCATGCACGCCTGGGAACTAAACTTTTTGCAATGTACCCTGATGACACCATAGTTTGTTATAAGGTTGGTAATGTTGACCACTCATTTTATGATTTTTATTGTTTTTGGAATCTCACTAAGTCACTAGTCCGGCATTCATAGTTTATTTTCTGAAATTCATACACAAAAAAAAAAAAAAAAAACAACTTACTTTCAAAAACTTTCACCAGACAACCCCACTGTCTTTACTATTGTTATTACCAAAAAAAGGCATTGTACTGCTGTTGAGATGCCTTATATGGTTCAATGTTGAGACACGTCCGTTAGTGGAAGTAACCATTATTATTATTTTTTATTTTTTTAATCAATCACAGGATTTAAAATTTCTATAACATTGATATTTTTAAACATTATGAAATGACTATACCAGTTCATACTGTATTGAGCAAGGAAAGTAAAGGCATACCAGTTTCCTGACCTAAAGGCAGTAATATCATTATGAGTTCTGCAACCTTGCAGTGTTCCACATTTTATTTTACTGGTGAAAAAAAGTTGAATAATCATGAGAACATGTAGTGAACATCCTTTCTTGTGCAGTGTTTTCGTCGCCAGGGTGAGTCTACTTCAGTCACTGGTCGCAACTTTAAACAAGATGTCCTAGTAAAACCTGGTTGGCTCGTGACCCGGTAATCCAGTGAAATTTGATATGATAATGAAACTGAAGATTGCGGCTGTCGGTCTCTGTGTTTATGCTGTATCTTGAGGCAGAGGATCAGAACTTTCAGGTAGTGGATTGCTGAAGCGCTCAGGAGGACAAGTGTCTGCATTTTTCTGTTGGATACAAGTGACCAAGTCCCAACTTTCTAGTTTGTTGTTCCATCGATGAAGACAATCTTTACGCAGGGTACGTGTTCCTTGTTCAGTTGTTTTATCCTCAGCAATCCCAGTTTTGTAAAAGGAAGAAACTGCAAGTACAATATCACGGTTACTGGGTTCATTTGTGACCTGATTGAAGCTCTAAAGAAACATGGTAGTTCAGAAGTTTGAGATCCGGCTAACCATTCTTGCTCTATGGCGCCTTACAGCTCAAGATCAGAGAATAGAACTGTGAGTTTTAATAATGCGAGTTATATTGACCAAATACTGTATGTATAATTGAAGTTCGAGGGATCAGGATTCTGCATTGCTCAGTCTTGTAGATACACCGAGCATTGATCTTCCTGTCTACACTCTTTCTGTCGTCAGCGTTCAAGTTCCCACTAGAGGTTAAAAACAATGTTATATATTCAAAATTTTGTCAAATTTTTTTAACATGTATACAATCAGTGTTCATTTCTGAGGTTAGGAAGGTGGATGGACCACTGATTGAATTCTCCAAGATCGCATAGTTCGTAAGCTGTTCATATAATCCAACTATAGCTGACTACGTAGGCTGTTCATATTCCTATCTGAATGATTTATTTGTCGTAAAAAGAATATTAAAATAATTAAACATAACCTTCTCTTGACTGAAGATAATAAAAAAAAAAAACACAAAGAGTGAGACCCTGTAAATGGTTTCTTACTATCTTTTGCTGGCAACTTCACTGAAGAGGCTAAATAATTGGTATCCCTTGTACTAGAATGTTGTCCTTATTTGAAAATGATACCATTTTACAAAGTGAATATTACATATGATTTTTTCTTTTTGCTGCTTATTTCTTTGGGAGGTTCTATTCATACCTTCAAATTTTATATTTGGACCTCCTCTCATAATTTTATCATAAAACTTCCAACTTTACCCTTCATTTTTCTTTCTTATTTTCTTTATCTTCTATCTTCTACGACTCTCTCCGTCGAGCTAGAGAGCCGCTGCTCAAAAAACTTAAATATTTGAAATCTTTAACCAATCTACTTCTTATTGTCTTTCAAGTGGTCCTGATCATAATCTCTTCTTTCTCCACTATATGGAGATTATATTCATGATATGATTCCATCTTATTTTATCTCCAAAACTTCTTACTCTTGTTCACTGTAATGCGAGAACAATTGTCATTCATGGTATGATTTCTAAACTATTCCTACTTTATTTGTTACGTTTATATGTGACTTTAGCAGTCTGGTTCTTTATCTCATGTCTTATAATTTGACGACGTCGATCTTGTTTCATAGATTTTAGGTTTGTTAACCATTTCATTCTAGGTTCTTGTCCTCTTCTTAATTAACCTAATAGAGTTGGAAACAACAGAATACTATGACTCTATTGTGGTGAAATATTTCCATTAGTTTAGCTGAAGCATACACCGAGAACAATGTGAGAGGATTGAGGTTGGACATCGTAGATTCTTCGGGTACTTCAGTTTGGGTATTTTTTTGTTTCGGAGTAAAATAAGATTTTTAAAATTTCAAAAAAATTTGAAGGTCTAAATATTAAATTTAAAGGTATGAATAGAAACCCTCTATTTCTTATAAAACATTTGGATTAAGCAAGTGGAAAGCACACAAAATCCACAAAATCATGGACTATGGTAGACCTCTTTGGCTCTTTATCCACAGATAGCTTCAATAGTAGGATGGATAGAGAGAAAATCTAAGTAACCCACAACCAAACAGCCCCCAACCAATGATAACCATCCAACTCAGCCTCCTTACTCCCTCCACCTTATCCCTCTCTCTCTTCTTCCCTACACCACCAATCTTCTGCTCCAAGAATCTAAAAACCTGTCCTCCACACTCTCCCTTTCAGATCTTCGTCTCCTTCCTCTTCTCTACTCTTCATTACAATCCCCACAAACACAAAACACAACCCAATACTAGGGGGAGGAAGTAAATCAAGATGGCTCTCACTATTCCCACAAACCTCTCAAAATCCATGTTGAAACCTAAGCTCAGCTCTCCCCTGGCCCTAAAGCCAAGGACCATGGTCACTGTGTGCTCAGCCACCCCAAACCCAGAGAAAATATCCACTGCTTCAGTAATGAAGACTTTCTCTGCTGCACTAGCACTCTCCTCCATCATCTTGGGCGCAGCTCCCATCCCAGCCATGGCTGACATCTCAGGCCTAACCCCATGCAAAGACTCCAAGCAGTTCGCCAAGCGCGAGAAGCAATCGATCAAGAAGCTTGAGTCCTCATTGAAGCTGTACGCACCGGACAGCGCACCTGCCTTGGCCATCAATGCAACAATAGAGAAGACCAAGAGAAGGTTTGACAACTACGGCAAGCAGGGTTTGCTCTGTGGGTCTGATGGGCTTCCCCATTTGATTGTGAGCGGTGACCAGAGGCACTGGGGTGAGTTCATCACTCCCGGGATTCTGTTCCTTTACATTGCTGGGTGGATCGGGTGGGTTGGAAGGAGCTACTTGATTGCCATTAGGGATGATAAGAAGCCAACACAGAAGGAGATCATCATTGATGTGCCTTTGGCTACTGGCTTGGTTTTCAGAGGCTTCAGTTGGCCCATTGCTGCTTACAGAGAGTTGTTGAATGGTGAACTCATTGCCAAGGACGTGTAAACTTAGATTTTCAGGTCATTTTGTGTTTATTTGTTTTAATTTCTTGTATAATATGTAAAACTTACATGGATTATGTGTATGAAATGCTTGTGTTCGAAACTGATCTATCCAACTTTAACATTTCTACCTTTGTTGCCCAGCACAATGAGGTATTAACAGTCATAGATAATTAGATATGGTGTTTGTGTGTTACTTTCTTTAGGGTGTGTAAACCTATTAGTAACAAATAGTCGTTCTCTCGCACGAAGAGGAGAGCTTCAAAATTTAGTTTTTGAAATAGTGGCACAAAGAGGGATGATAGAAACAGGTAATGTTTCAAGAAATGAGTTCAAAGCACGAAGAAAACAAAGAATGCTTCAAGAATTAAATCATGCTCAGCATTCGTCTGAAACCCTCTTAACAGAGTTTCAATCTATCATGCGTCAAAATTTCAAGTGTAGTGATCCTAAGATGCATGAGGTGTGTGAAATATATGTGAAAAGCATGAAAACCTATTAGGAACAATACATGGCTAGATATGAGCCTTTAGCCAGAAAAGACAACTCAAGTATGATTCTTAGATGCATAAAAATATCAAATGCAAATGCAGTGTATGACATATCTTTTGGCAAAGATCCATGGAGCTCGGAGAGGCTCAAGCATTCAGTATTTCGAAAATCTAGTTTTGACAACTTCTGCTTTGAAATGTCACAAACACGGTAGTTATGAGTCATATGACTCCTAGATGATAGAAACGTTCACTTATATGTTTCAAACTATGAGATGAAAGCACGTTGAAACAAAGAAATGCTTCGAGGAATAAACCATGCTCATATTTGACTATTTGAGTATTCGACCGAAAGCAATCTATTAGAGTCTAATCGTTCATGCATCATATCTCCAATGAGTCCAATCTAAACGGTGTAAGAGTGATCCCTTGTGATCGAAGTGTTTGAAATACACATATGAATACCATGAGAACCTTTTGGAAACAATCCGTGGACGATTGTAAGCCTTTAGTCGGAATCGTTCATGGACTGAATTTCAACTTGATTATAACTTGCGTGTAATTCCTAGATGCATAAAATGAATATCAACGGATATCATGAAGTTCATAATATATCCCAGGCAAAGAACTAATGCTGAAGCCTCGGAGAGGCTCAAGCATTTAGTACTTGCAGAAATTTGACAGCGGGCTTCAATTTCAGGAGCGAATGCCACAAAAACAAACCATTGAATTACATGGTTACAAGCAAATCATCATTTTAAGAATAGTATGATTGATCATAAAAATACTACAATTACAAATATCAGTATCATATGCAGGAACAGATTTCCAATGACTGAAGCGTGACGAGCATCTTCCGAATGTCTTAGATGAAACAAAGGTATGTTTCTTTTAAAGAGTATAGGGTCTAAGACCGGTTCTGAATTGAACCCATTTATGTAAAGTAGCATTTTTCTAGGCAAAATGGTTCCTTTTTTTTTTTTTCGGTTCAAGTTTCTTAGAAAAATCAAAATCCTATAACTCATCTTAGAGATTTGGACAACAGTCTAGTCACGGAATATCTATTCTCGAGCTCAGGTAACAATTCCTACCTAGCTTTAAGCATAAGAGCATATGCACCCATGAAGCAAGGGCAATTGCTGATTTGCCAACCAAATTAGTACTACCAATCGACTATTCATCCAAAATTAGCAATTGCCTCCAGCTTATACAATGCACCAATAAAAGACAATTGACACGTCAATTCACTATTTACATTTAAATATGTTATTAATTAAAAATAAGATTGAATCATAGATTTGATTTATTAATTTACAAACGATGAGATCAGATTTCTCACAAGAAAAAAAAAAGCAAGAATTTTTTATAGACATTTAAATTTCTCACCCAATGAAAATAAATATGAATAAAAATAACATTAAAAATTACCCTTTCTTTCGTTGGGAAAAGAAATAATTTATGTTTAGAGTTTAGCAAAATCTATAACAATTGCATTTGGTAATCAATTTCCTTGAAAATGTGGGATGATGGAGATTCGAGTCCCCTTCCATGCAAAGTTTGCATTTCAAGTGAATATTTTGCCTATTTGTGAGTTGCACGGGCCCAGCAGAAGCTAGTGGAGCCCACGAATTGGTTGGGTAATTGGATGATCAAAAATTGTCTAACCAATTGCCTGACTTGATGGACCCCATCAATTGCCCAACTGATTTTGGACCGCTGCATTCTATTTTTTTCCTCAATCGGCCAATGGGTCAGCTAATGACCCCATTGGTGCATCTGCTCTAAAGACTCTTACCTAGCTTCCATTCTCAAAAAAACAAAAGACTCTTACCTTCTAGTAAAGAAGTTCTACAGTTCTGCCTTCTTTCCATTCATTTTTCCTTTGCAAAGGTATGGATATTTCATGAAAAGTACACGTATAGGAGGACTTTTTGACACAAAATGGTTTGAACTCCAACTCGTGTAAAGACTTTCTTCCTGTTGAGGTTTGACACCCATCTTAAACATTTGGAAGATGCCCTAACCCCTCAGTATTTATTTCTTCGGTCAATTTTGTTGCGAAATGGAAGTCTTTAAGCTCATCTAAACTACATGTATTGCACATATATTTTAGGCAATAGAATTACAAGCTCCAACTCTATTAAATTTTTATACAAGACCTTAATCACATCAAAGCCAAATAAAGGATACAACACAATCAGGCCATGAACGTTTGTACTGCTCATAAGCTAGCCCTAGGATGATCACGTTCTCCTCTTCTTCTTCTTCCTTTTTTCCATCTATTTATCTATATACGTATATCACGCACATGGATCGTTGGGTGTGAGAAACAACGATGCAATTTAGCACCTTAGAACATCCCATCAATCAAAAACACATGCAATTCACAAAGAAAGTCTTCTTTCATTAGTAGCAAAGCATCAATTAAATATTCAAATATTGAGACCAATAAAATAGTCATCTCTCTCGTCTCCAGTACTATCCCCCTTCCTCTTTCAAATACAGTGCCCAACTCTACTTCCCAACCCATCTAAATAGGTTGGTGCCTTCAAAGTCATCAAGCACTCGAATCAAATTACAATACCAAAGTCATAAAGT
This sequence comes from Rosa rugosa, assembly GCF_958449725.1. Classification (NCBI taxonomy): domain Eukaryota; kingdom Viridiplantae; phylum Streptophyta; class Magnoliopsida; order Rosales; family Rosaceae; genus Rosa; species Rosa rugosa. The sequence continues at coordinate 60,081,156 of NC_084821.1, read as the reverse complement.
CACTTGATTCAAAATGAAAATAAGTCCCACAAGCCAATATATGATTACCCAATATATAAAAAGTTAAAACTATATTTACAATCTAGCAACTCATAGAAACCGATCTCGGATCCAAGCGGGCGAATAACCTTAGTCAGTACCATCACTGTCCTCGCCGCCTCCGCTTTTACCGTCACTAGATTTTACCCCATGTATAGTAAGGAAAGAAAAATTAAGCATGATCAATTACTCTCTAGGATATGGTAGAGTAGAAGCTAATTAGTCACTCTCAGCTAATTAAGCTCAGCAGGACCACATAGACTCTCCCAATCCCAAGCTGCTATGGTCCATCATCATATCCATGTCGAAAATGGGCCGGGACTGTGAACCAATGAACCGCGACGACGGCGAGCCGCTATTACTTGGGCTCGCGGGGCTCAGCCCGTGGTTGGAGATGGACTGCGTCTGCCTAACCCTAAGGTGCACCACCTCAGCCTGAGCCAGAGCGAGTTGAGTTTGAAGCACATCAATCTGTTGTTGCAGAGATGATATGGCCCCGACGCACCCGTAAACCGGGTCCCGGACCCTTGCATTTGCTTCATACACCATGCTACTCACCGCATCTCCTCTCTGGTGCTCCGGTAGCTCCTGAAAGTGTCACAAGGAACTTGGTCTTAGAATCGTAACCATGTACTATCTCTCTCATTAAAGGCCGAAAAGTTAAACCAGGTACGTAGGCTTGATGTAATAATTACATCACAGAGATCACATCACTCTGTGATCTTCACAGAAGCTTAATCACGCGTCATTATTTATATATGCATGCTTATTTACCTGAAGAAAATTACTCATGGTCCCAAAATAAGGTCATGCCTCTCTATGAGGTATCATTGCCTTACCCTAAAAGATTTTTTTTCCTTTTGGATGGTACTGGATTTTAGTATCTTTCTTTTTCTATCACATCTGATGGGTCCAAATCAAAACAGAAGAGTGTCCAAATAAAATACGTACTTCTTTCTTTTTTCTTCCAACAAACCAATTTTTCTTATACAGAATAAAATAAAATACTGAAAGGTGCAAGAAACAGCTTCACGTGATGAGGTAAACAGCCTTGGAAGAATTTGGTACAAAATTCAAAACAGAATTTTCTTTTTTCTCAGTAGAAAAATGAAAAAGAAGGTGACTTGGTTCCCCATGTCCCCAGCCATAGTGTTCTGTCATATCTTACATTGACTGTGTTACTACTCTTGTCAGATTCAAAGGAATTGAGATCGCTCTCCATCTCTAATGAGTTTAGCCAAAAGGGTTTCTAGAAATAACTTCAAAGATGCAATTCTTGATGTAGATTACAGTATAAACTATAAAGTACGTTGTTTACAAAAACGCCTTGATGAAAGTGTTCGATGAAATACCTGCAACATTTTGTTGACATTACTGGCACCAAAGACTTTGTGAACATTAGCGAACTTCTGGGGCTCATCTGCAGGAAAGTAAGGAGCAAAAACACAGTCCTGCGCACACCTCCTCCTCAGTAGCTTACAAGCTGCGCATGGTGAAGCTGCACCCTGTTTCCTACTGCAACCATTCTCCTTCATGCTGCCTACTGCCTATAATGAAGCTCAAGCAGGGCTAGCTAGTTGCTAAGGGAGAAGTAGAAGAAGAAAAGGCAGGGCAGAGAAGAAGATACCAGACAGTGAGACTGAAATAGAAAAAGATGAGAGGAGGGTGTGTAGTGAGGCATTTTATAACAAAAAAAAGGTCACATTACTATCTGAGGTGGGGTTCGGTCCTACAAGAAAACTCTTTAAGATTTTGGTCGACAAAAACATCAATCCGGACCTGACATATTTATTTGGCGCCCATTTCATTTTTTTTTTTTTACTTATTTTTTTCCTCATGTAGATAAGATAATAGCTAATTATTTGTAATAATTAATAAATACAAATAGTATAAGTAATCATGAAGTTTTATAAGTATGTGCTTTTGGTGTGTGATATTGGCTTATTTTGTGCCGTTGAGGTCTCCGCAAATGTCAATGATCAATAGTACTAGTTCACTAATCTCAATCACAATACATAGAATATACTTATAATTGAATTAGGTTAATATATCTAATAGTTGAGGATCCAATGCATTTATAGAACCCTAATATATCTTTTAATCTTTATGAGCAGCACGATCGAGTAGTTGGAAACCTGGAACTTAGAAAACCAGATGAGAGTGTGAACCTATGGACTTCTACACTGGTAGAGACTTGGAATATACCAAAGGGAGAAAATCAGCTAGATATGACAATTCAAAAGAAGTAGTACCACATTTTCTCTGTAAATTAGACTTAAGTTTTATGAAAAGATGAGAAGACATGCATAGAGCATGGGGAGAAAGAAAGACAAGTCTTTCTTTGTCCAGTAATATAAATAAGACGTGTATGAAAATCAGCTAGATATAACCAGATTTGCATACACAAGCAAAATACAGTACTCCTCCTAAGTCTTTCTTTTTTCCAGTTAAGAGATGGATATGGTCTTTTTTAAAGTTAATAATGGAAATTACTAGGCATGCACTTTGCTCTAAAAAGTTGGAGCGTTACATGACTTTGGTCCCAAAATCCCAAAAAGTAAAAATAAATTAAAGGATATAATTTTAGTAAATGGTAACCACCGAAGGCGGGTACCTATATGTTAACCACCTTTGCTAATCACTTACTCAGTGGGATCTACAACAAAGTAGAACTGATTTGACGCATGCACTCATGTAGTTAACTTGTGATAATCACCTTCTAGTTGGTGAACACAACACTGTCTCTCTATTCCTTCGCAGGGTTTATGTTTTGTTGATGATAACCTCGTTTTTAGACATCAGAGAACTGCTTGAGCGTGTTTAAGTCATGTTATTGTGTCATATGTAAGAATACAATTTTATTTTAGGACTAAATACTTGTTACTCCATGTACTTTGCTGCTTAAAACAGTTCAGTCCCTCACCTTTTAAATTAAACAGGTTAGTCCTTATTTTCTCTAGTTCTCACACAATAGGTCCAAAATGACCATTATGCCCTCACTTTCTTTTTTTTATTATTTTTTTATTTTCTCTCTTTTTAGTTTTTTTAATTTTTCTGTATATTTTTTTTTTTGCTTCTCTCTCAGCTCTCTCTCTCTCTCTCTTCAGATTGGGGATCTTGGCCATGGCCTCCATGACAAGGTCCCCTCCACCCCTTATGGAAGCTCCGCCGCCACAATTCCATCTCCACCTCCTTCGTGGTCCCTACTAAGCTCAGCCACCTCTCCTTCTCCTCATCCTCCACCACTCCCACCAATAAGCCCCGCCACAATTGCGGCTTCCCAACCTAAAATGGCGCCGTGACGCCACATCATCGGTCCTCGGAGCTCGATCTGGAGCTTATGTCCCTCAAAAGATCGAGTCCTACTCCTCGGTCCTCGGAGCTCGATCTGGGTTTGCTGTTGGATCGAAGAGCTGATCCGACAGGTAGATCGCGACAACCATGAAATAATAGGTTCAGAATCCATACAGCTGCCTATGCAGCTATCGTCCTCCGACATCGAGTCTATCTTTTTCTTCTCTTTTCTGGGTTGCAAGTTTCCTTCTCTCTCTTCAGAACTTGTAATTTGCATGATTGATTTTTTTCTGCTTTGCCTTACCAGGAACTTCAGTAGGAAGTAGCAAGAGCTTGAACCGCTCATGTTGAAGATCAACCCATTCTTCTTCATGATCATCGTATCTAATATGGTGAAGTTTTTTCTCCTTGTCTGTTGGATCGAAGAGCTTGAACTAGAGCTGGAAGTTCTGGAGCTGGAAGATTGGAGGCAGTGGTCATCGGAATCGGGGGGGGGGGGGGGGGTGGAGAGAGCGTCATGCCTTAATCGGCGATGGGGTGGTTGGGCTTTGGTCGGGTTTGTGTTGTGGTTCAATTGATGGTGACAGTGATGAGAGTCAATGGTGGTCGAAATTGATTCTTTCCGGTGATTGCAGAGGGAAGAGAAGAATAATAGAGATCGGGGAGAGAGAGAGGGTGATTGCAGAGGGAAGAGAAGAAGAGAGAGAGAATAAAAAAAGGGAGAAAAAATAAAAAAAATAGAGAAAAAAATTGAAATAGTAATAAAAAGAGAAAATGAGGGGCAAAATAGTCATTTCAGATCATTTTGGACTTGTTATATGAGAATTAGAGAGAATAAGGACTATTCTGTTTAATTTAAAAGGTGAGGGACCAAACTGTTTTTCAGGCAAAAGTATGAGGAGTAACGAGTATTTAATCCTTTATTTTATTTTTCTTTGCTAATGAATACTGATATATACTCCACTAATGTCATAGTCTTAAATCCTGGTACCAAATAAAAAAAAAACTATCTTGGTTGCATATTTCCCAATCCCAAGTCTTAGTTATCAATAATTAGGTACCAGATAATTGTGTTCCCCTCCATCCCTCCCTTTATTTTGAGTTAATTTTTCTTTTCAAAACTATATGTGAATCTTTAGAGTAAAAACTATTTACCGTTGACTTATGGCATAAGGATCAAAGTGCTCCCAAGTTCCCATTTCTCTAATGGGATGCCATATGATTACCAAACTAGAAAACCCTAAACATAATTGGATTAATTTAAATCATTTCGATACTAATCGTAGCGCAGAAGTTATAAAACCCAGTTTGTTCCTTGGCATAATGCCATAATGCAAGAGGCCGGGCATGTGTGCCACTCCTAATATTTGTGTATAATAAAACCTATGGTATGATAACAACATGCGTGCGCTACATGTATAATTAATTAAAAGTGGGGTTATCATTAATAAATAGAAAGTTGGCAAGCAATTTTTTTCTAATTTCCTATAAAAGAAAAGGCAAGTGTGATTCGATATAAACATTAAAAATATTGTGCATATCGATCGAGTTAAGCACGTATCATCACCGTTTCTATAATGTTAGGTTTCAGTTAGGTGCATTCAAAATAGGCAACTAGTTCCAAGTAGTCTAAATTGGGTCCATGGTCATCACCAGTAAGTATTACTAGAAGTAGTGTAGTTTCGTATCACTCTGCATTTCTCTGTCAGATTCTCATGTTAGGTGTTCCATACATATTTATATAGTCTACTATTTACATGTCCAAACTGGGCCATGCATGAATGATCGAACAGTTTTGGAAATACTCTGCTACGATTTGGAAATACTATCGTGGTTGGCGACTTACCCCGTTTATATCGATTTGGAAATACTATCGTGGTGATTAAAGATCACAAATCACAAGTTTCATACATACATATCTAACCACAAGCATCTGTGGATGCATGCATATTCTTCAAATTTTAACCCAGAGAACGTGAGGAAGAAGAATTACGTAGGTAAGTTAAATTGCTAGCTAGCAAGATAACATGGATGAGCGGCGGGAGCACATGGACTTGTTTGTATTGTATTGGATGATTAGTAATAGTGCATGCACCGTCACCCACGTCCAACTGATTTAATTTTCAGAAAGTGGTAGTTAGTTTGAGGACTAAAATAGATCGAGCAGAGAGGATCGAGCCGAAACAAATTATGAACTAGATAGATACCGTTACAAACTGTCGGCAGCTACCTATCCTCTTATTTTTCATATATATATTTTCCCTTTCACATTAAGAAGATTTTATCTTTTTAATTATGGTGTTATTAACTTAGGATCATCCCAACTGCCGATCGATTTCATTCACATTGTCGGTTTGGTTTAGAGTGCTAAGACTCTATGATTTTTTATATTAACAAAGAAAAAGTTGTAATTTATAATAGTATTGATCACATAAAAACATATTAATTAATATTTCAAAAGATAGTAACCGTCAAATGACATTATCGGCATATACAGTTCCGTAAGTATGATTCCCCCCAGTACGCAACTCATCTCTTAGAAAGTACTCCAAGAGATGAGGCCATAGTGCATGATAGTGAGAGTCAATTTTCATAAAAATATAAAGGCAATATAAGCTAGCTAGGGATTTTTTTTTTTTTTTTTTGATAAGAGGTTAGGGTTTAGATTGGTGTTTTACGAATATTAGGGTTTACAGGTTTGGGCAAGAAAAGAAAAAAAAATGAATATAAAGGCAAACCAACTAGCAAGCAGCTAGTCGACTTGCAACAGGTCATATGCATAATACAATTCAAGATCTACGTATTTTGAAAATTTTTGCTGCTTGTTGTAGACCACGACGTCTTCCTAGAGTGGTTGAGGTTAATTGGCATCCCCCCATTATTGGGTGGATCAAGATTAATTCTGACGGCGCTTGGAAACATGAAGAGGGTATTAGCGGTTTCGGAGCTGTATTTCGTGATTATAAAGGTAAGTTTATTGGTGCTTTTGCTTCTAACCTGGATATTCCTAATTCTATTGCGGCAGAAGTAATGGCAGTTATTACGGCTATTGAGATTGCATGGCTTCGCGATTGGAAACACATATGGCTAGAGGTAGATTCCTCTACTGTATTGGATTATATTTGCTCTCCTTCACTTGTGCCTTGGCAACTTCGAGTACGTTGGTTAAATTGCTTATATAGGATCTCACAAATGAACTTTAAATCTTCACATATATTTAGAGAAGGGAATAAGGTAGCAGATGCTCTAACTAATCATGGAACATCTTTGTCGGAGCAAGTATGGTGGGATATGCCTCCTTCATTTCTCTTGTCGTTCTATGAGAGTGATGTTTTGGGTCTTCCACAGTTTAGATTTCGTTGACTTGTTTGTTTTGCTTGTTTATTATGGAGGTTTTGGTTAGGTCCCCCTCCATTGTCATTCATATTTTTTTGACTTAATAAATTGGAGTGTTAGAGAGGTTGCTCATCTGCTATCACTCATTGCAAAAAAAAAAAAAAAAAAGCATTCAAAGTTAAAAGCCATGCACAGATATCATATTCTAGAAAAGGTATATGACCAATATTGTTGACAAAATCTCTACACCTTTAGGCACACCCAAACCCACTTCCACCAACAGAACAGATACAAAAAGGAATAGCATTAACAAAATTTATATGCACACAAAATTGCAAATTGACCATATATGGGATGGTCCCAGAAAACAAACTAACTCATGGTCGATGATGAGGAGAGAGACTTGTGTGGGGCACCCGCACCACGTGGATATAAGGCTGACCAATCAACCCCCAATAGGGGGTATTTTGGGTACTGCATTTTTAAAAAACAAGGGCAGTTTCGGAACAAGAAAAAAATTTCTGATATCTGATTGGCTTGTTCTATATCCACGTGATGGGGAAGCCTCTACCTAAGAATTTCTCGATGATGAGGCATACGCTCATGAATGCCAAATCTTTGAGGTTATGGCTTCAATAATGATATTTTTTTTCTGTCAACTACGGGGTCTACTGGCAGTTGGTGTATGATTATGTTTCAACAACACTGATTAGAGCTCCACTACACTAAAAGTAGTGAAATAAAACAACCTCGAATCATCGCAAAAATTGGTGGGGGACGTATTGAAAGCGTTTGTTTTAGGGTTTATATTTTCTGTGCGGATATTTGATGTTAAAAAGATGAGCTATATATGATTGATATTAGGAATTTTTGTTATACGATTCTAGTTACTTAATTGGAGAATACATATTAACTACGTACTACTGTATTTTGTTTTGAGAAACATATTAACTACTACTGTTTACTGATAGCATACACCTGAATTGATTTGATGCAAATAATAATTCTTAGTTATAAGCTTCCATAATATATCTCAAAAATTTTCCATGGCACGTTAATTGAGAATCGATATTAATCACTTAACTCTGATGATTACTAATGCTCTTGTTTCTAATCTATCATTATTACAACAAATTATAGTTACCCCAATTGTTTTTATTATTTTATGAAAGAGATACTGTGTGTAAGTGTGTTTACTGTTTTCAACATAAATAATAGAAATGCCACTAATGATGAGGTTATTTGACTCTATTGATCTGCTGCTCTAATTTTAGAATGAAATTTGTACGGCATTAGTTTGTCCCCCCATTTGCTTTTTCACTTCAAATCAAAAGTTAGGTTGAAAATCTTGATGAATTTTATTACCTATCTTCAGCTACTAAAGCCTGTAGGTCGAATCTTACACCACTAGTTTTCAATCTCTTATCCTTCCTTCTTTTCCTTTGTTTTTTTTTTTTTTTTTTTTGCTGACCAACACTAGTTGCAATTCCGACCATTAAAAGTTTCTACATGAAATTTCAAATATTTTTTACGTGGAAGATAAGACTTCATTATCAAGCACAGTCAAACAAATTACATTAATTTTGATATTTGAACACAAAATGGGAAGGGCTTTGCATTTTTTTATTTTATATACCTCTCATTTTCATCATATAATGTAATGGTTTTAAACTATTTTATTCTTTACATTTTTCTGTACTTTATCAGCTTGTTCAATTAGTTTATACAATTGATCACATTTGTCTACAAACTTAGTTGAATTATGTTGTTTTGGTTTTCAATGGTTCATGAAATGTATTTTTTGGCCCATGCATATTTATTAGATCATCCTGACGTCCCGTGCTCTTCTTTATCTAATCTATATATTACCCTTTGTTTTTAGGACTCTATGCAGAGAAATTTTAAAAAATAAAATTTCAATCATTATATTACATTACATAGTGGTAAAAAAAAAAATATATCCACAATTTTTCAAATAAATGCTACATTTTTTGAGTTGAAGGAGGTCAGACATTTTTATTCAATATGGAAGAAGCAATATTACACAGTGACCCGCCCCTGTGGGGCCGTCAGAAAGAGACACCGCTAAACGCAATATCACACAACCTATTGAGTGAAACTCAGGAGTGAGTAAACTAATAAGAAACTGATAATAAAATTTTTCTACAGAATCCATCAGTAGACTCGCTGACAACCTCAGACCAATAATCCCGTCAGTTCCTCGCGGGTACTGATCCCAATAAAAAATTAGGAATCTAGACAAAAACCGTCCTGGATCCCAAATTTTTATAAAAAAGCCACCGGGATCCCAAATCCAGATCCAAAACTGAAGAGGCCCACATGGACCACATGCTGCAGCCCTAGGCATTCCATTAAGTCCCAAGCCCATATCAGAAAACCAAAGCAAGGCCCAACATCCCAAACCCAGGATCCCAGTCTTTCGCCGGCGCCACCCGACCCGCGCTGCTGAATCGCCGGAGGAAGCAAGACGTCCACCGCTAGAAGGATGAGCGGCCCCCCGGAATGAAACAGCACACCATGCCGATGCCAATCGCCGAAGTCCACGAGCCCAGACAAACCCAGCAAGCCGGATCGGATCCAGCCTCCCGCCAACGACGAAAGCCTTCAGACGCTGTCCTCCTCCGTCTCTGGCACCAACAGGGCAACTCTTTTTGCCCCGAAAAAGAGAATAGGCAGGTCCAGGGTCCCAAAGGCGAATCGCCTCACACAACCCCATATCTGAGAAAAGCCTCCTTCGGCGAGCGATTGTCAAGCCCATACCAGACTCCCCTCGAACACCGCCGCAAATCGAAAAGCAATGCAACATGGAACGAATGCCCCAACCCATAGGTTGAACCGAGAGGAAGAACGACCATGAGGAGGGCGACATACATGCTTCACGAGGAGTAGGAATCTCATCGGAGGCATTAAGATTCAACGAGCAAAACCCTAGACCTAGATTTTGCCGCCGCCAAGCGAGAGAGAGGAGAACTCTCGTCATTTTTTAAATAATAAATACCAATTTACCGGTACATGTACGTGTGTTTGAATGACTTATTCAAACACCAATTTACTTGATCATTTGATTGAGAATTATTTAAATAGATCGAGTTGTAATAGACTATAAAAAGAACACTTTTAATATGGCCAAGTGATGCATAACTGTAGATGGCGGGGGTCAACCAACAAAAATTCCATTGGCAGGTGAGTTTGGTAATCCATCGATCAATCATTCGTCTGATGGAGAATTAACAACCACCCTGCTTTTTGGGCAAACGAATTAGGTGGTCTCGCTCAAAACGGTGGAAATTCGATCAGACTAATGATATCTATAAGACTATAGCTATTATCTACAGTGTCATATCCTTTGGAAATTCAACTGTCAACTTTCGTATATATGGACACATTATTCATGCACATTCAACCCTCGAAGTTACGGAAAAGGGAGACTAGCTAGTTCTCTTTGAGTTGGTAGAGAAAAGGAGGGAATTGGCAACAAGAATTTCAAATTCAGAAACCCAGAAAGGCGTGGATTTTCAAAGCAAAAGGGTCCCAACTTGGTGGAAATTATAAACTTTCTGTCCCCAAAACACCTTCTTCCACTATATGGTGGTTCATGCTTTTCCATTATCGCATTTAAAAACCTAGAGGACCAAACATCTCCAACGAAGAGGGAACACACACACCAATACTTCTTTTGTCTTACTATTATAAGATAAAAATGTTAATTCTGTATACCTAGCTCATTTATAGGGCATGCGCGCGGTCGATCTAATTAAGGCTGTGAAAGTCTCTTTGGCACAACTCAGTCTCAGTGTTGACCTTCTAATATGTCTATGCTCCATATATGGCTGAATTCATCTTCAAAAGCCGACATTATAGTGTATATATATATGCTATACATATAACATGAAAGCTTTTCCGTACATTAATGAGAAGGTACTTAGTTACTTGAGTAATAATCATTTTTGCATAAAATCAGCTATATCAAATATATACTATACCATCCTTGCATTGTTAATATAATCAACTGAATTTCAATTTGGCTAATATTCGCATAGATTATGCTCGCATATACGTACAACACAAACGGTTTAAATTAGTGAAGTCTCTTCTAGTGCGTGCATATGTCCGACACGTAATTAATCTCCCTCAAAATAATTAAACATAAAAAACAATATCCTAAGAAAGGCTCTCTGCATCTAGATATACGTGACCAACATTTTTTGTATCATGTTCTTTCAAGCACTAAGAATTAAGTAGTTTTCAATCTCACACACATGCCGGCAGGTTGCATTAAAGCCTGTTCTCAAAGTATTAACAAGCAATGTAATTAACTAATCCAATCTATTCTTAACTAAATCTTTTCATCACCAAATGGAGGGGTAGAGGTATAATAGTGATGTGATATTTCTCTTTATAATAGTTAATTATAATACTAGTGAAGTAATGTCACCAAGATTTCTCTTGATTACAATCGCAAGATCCTCATGCATGAACAAAATCAAGGATTCTATCCGACACATGACCTTTTATATCTCATTAATTTGTTTAAGTAATTATAATTTGGACCCTTATGATATTGACGTTAAAGGTCCTTACCCTAGTCATATTCATCCTTAGTGATCTATATGTAAAACCATGTTTGATAATTGATATGATATAGCAGTTATGATAAATTAGTTAAAGCTCGAACCCTCATTGGTGAAAGAAGCTCTATGGTTCAGACATCCCATGTTTAGTGATCACATGGTCCGAGATTTTTTATTGGAACATAACATCATTGAGAGTGAGCCTCCCTTGATGCTTAAGCAAATCGTTTGCGTCTAATAATTCCCATTATCCACTAATCTAAAGTGATTACTACTCATACCGACACTAGAATACATATAATTATCCTTGGGATTTAGATGCGATACGGTTCGAATACTCCTCTTGTACGCATCCTTTTTTAGCTAGGTAACAAAGATTACTTGTCAAATAAATAGTTTTCCAGTCTTCCGGCATTATAGCGGAGCCACGTGCCCACGCACCCAAAACTTCCATGTGGCTATATTCTACCAATGAAAGTTTTTATATTAAGGAAATGGGCCCCCCAAAAAATTTGGTGCTAGCTCCTCCCGCCCCTGCAGGCATATTATCTTAAGTTGTTTGGAATAATATTATTCACAAACGTTTATAAAATACTACAGGTTTCTTCATTACAACGTAAGTTACGTAACATTAAATAAAATATACTAATAGATGCATATATACAAAAAATATAATATAAATGTGATATAAATAATTTTATTACATATCTCTTTGTACGGCTTGATATTTGATGGGACGTTGTGTAAAATCACAAGTGGCGAAAGATTGTACATTACACGTGTTATACGATAAATATACGTCACACCAAAATATGTGAAGAGAGCTAAAAAAATTTGTGAGGGGACAAGTTGCAATATCTTTAATCATTAATTTGGTCTTAATCATACTTTATGAACTTCACTTTAATATGTTTATGCTCTTCCCTTGGAGATTACAAAACAAAGCATGGGAGATATCTTGGTAATGGCATGATGAGTTTGACTTTGGGAGAAATTTCTATTTCTCAGTGGACCAGAAAGAAATTTTTGCTTCCAAAAAGAAATTCCACAATAGAGGCTCTCCATTCTAATCCGGTCTTTGAAGCAAAGTATATACCGTACACATTTGATTAGTACTAATCAACTTTTTTCTTCATACTCTAGTTTCCTGCTTTGATGCATGCTCAGTCCCCCCCCCCCCCCAAAATGGAGTGGGAAGGCAAATGGGGTTTAAGAAGATAGGACAATGTGTAGGAGAATTTAGTTGTACATAGGGGTCCCAAACCCCCTTTATTGCCATGCGGTGCTTAGAACAACTAAACAAAGCATGGCCAACAAGAAAATCATGCTCTTGTCAGTTGTCACCAAGGCAGCACAAAATAGATAAGAGTGGAGAAATCACTTCACACATCTTCATAAAGATGTTTGATTTTGAGGTTATTGGGTTCGAACGTCACCTCCATCTGTCCCCTGGGATTCCCATGAGCTCCATGATGGGTTAGTACTAACATTGTAACGACACTAGCACACACCAGACACAGCAAAAGTGGGGAATTACAGCAGAGGACACCATTGAGATCCAAGGCCTAATAATAAGCCTGCACCGTAAGGACGTGATCTGAAGATGCAGTCATTACTTGCAAGTATCGATGCCGTCAACCATCGTCTTCCTCCTTTTGTCCCCCGGGAATCCATTAGTCCCATCATAGCTAGGGTTCAGGTTGATAATCGATGGAGCCCAAAATCAGACAGAAAAGGAGAGTGATAAGAGCCCAGAAACCGATAAAGACTCAAAACTAGGATTCACAAAATTATATTCTCTCTCAATTTAACATCTAGTTCGATCAAAACAAGCTCTTTAACTGAAAGAAAATAATGTGAAGTGGCTAGAGGAAAAGAATTTGTAATGTGATCTTGTCATTAATATATATTTCCAAAATTACACATCAAAATTGCAAGGAATTTATAGTTTGGTCTTCACAAACAAAACACAATGAAATGTGAATGACCAGGATGGTGTACAACAGCATATTTGTAACCTATATACTTGAAACTCAATGCTCTCAAACATGTTCCAATTCCTCTCTACCTCCCTACTGCAAAGCCTGCTTTCATACTCCGCTGGTTCCAAATTTTTGTTTCTTCTGACTTAGCGTGGTTTCATTCAGTGCTATACTGTTACAGAATCTACACACGTAACAAAAAAGATTAAAATAAATAAATAATCAAATTATTGGAGAGGAGCTGAAGAGAACCTAATGCACATCTACAACACACATTACATGTCTTTTCACTGGACAAAAATTTCTGGTAAGATGAAAAAACATCGTGTTTATACCAATTAGGGTAGGATATCCCAAGGGTGATGACCTTGGAAGAGAGTGCAGCAAACAAGGAGGAACTAAGAAACTCCAAGGCTGGGCAAGGGGAAATTGGTGTCATTTGGAACACATTATCTATTCCATATCTATGCTAAGGAGCATAAAAGGAAGACTTGGTATGTTCTTTTATTCTTTTTTTTTTTCTTTTTCTTTTCTATTTGAGACAAAAAGAAGAAGGTACTAGTTGTAAAGCCAGCTGATGGTACTAATTATATTGAATAATTTGATCTCTAGCTTCTGTATTCTGCAAGCAAGTTATTGTCTGTACAAAACAAAGAAGTATTACTTGCAGCCTCAACTAACCTTTTACTTGCTGCCTTTCTCAAATGAATACCGATGCATGCCTTTATCTCTTCAAGACTCATAACGTCACCAAGGTCGCATTTCAATAGATTGCAACTTTCCATAAATGCAGCAGAGTCTTCAAAGCCTGGAACAAGTGACAAATCCTTAACCTCATCTTTGATACACGTCATCAGAACAAACGCTGCACATTATGAGGATATTCAAGTCAGAAGATGTACCATAATCAGGTCACAAGTATGATTACCAGCAGCTTGGGTTTAGTACAGTGAGACCTTCCCAAACTACAAACCAGAAAAATAACCCCCAAAAACCCAACCCTATTTGGATATGGTTTGCAACCTACAACCAACCTCTCCCACACAAAAGAAACAAAGCTATAAACAAGAATTTGTTCTTAATCACAACCATTCCCTGCTATCTCTGTATAACAAAAGCAGCAAAGGATAAACATCATAGGCGATCATTTTAAAAAGAAAGGACAGCTTAAGAGAGATCAATTGGAGATCAATATTGAGATGTCAGCCTCTGCAGAAGTGTGCAAAAGATGTTAATATTAAGTGCATGATTATGAGGTCCTATTTGAGTGGATAAATTAGTAGCGTAATGTAATTGCTATATCATTGGTCTAATCTGAAAAATATACCATCAAGTTATGAACTTATTAGTTATTCAATGCCATTTTTGGTGTCCTGAATAGCAGGCCTCTGGGGAAAGCATATGAGCCAAAAATCAGGGATAGTTCTGTAGAGACATAAAAAACTTCAAACTCTCAATGATGCCTTATAGTAAATATATGTACTGATCTTTTCACAACCTCCCTCTAAGTAGGATTATCCACTAAAATGGCATGCTTAGTAGAAAAATAGATAAAGCAACGAGATCATAATCAACAAGTCTATTATTCAACTTCTGCTGCTAACCATATTACTAAATTTTTCACATGCAAATTGGAATTTGGCATGAGTCTCTTCAGTTGCTAATCATGAAGATAAAGATAGTTAGGCACCTAAATCAATATAAAAATTAGCCAAGATCATACGGAGAGTTTAAGTCAAAATTAGCATGTAAAAACCGGTTTGCAAGATAAGGACGTCCAAAAGCTCATGTACTAGTCCAAGATCTCTGCTTTTTTAACATGGGATATCAGAATCGTACCATCATTACATACAAACAGAATTCTCCCTCCAAATCCAATATAAACAACCACAAAACTAGAAACCTCTAAAGCTTGCTCACATTACACCCAAATATAACAGTATCTATTCAATAATTCAAGCCAAGAACAATGCAACCAACAAAGCTATTATCCAGATTAAAAAAAAAAAAAAAAAAAACCCAATAAGAGAATGATAGACATACATACATACCAAGAGCTCTAAGCACCTTGAGATCAAACTTGACTGCTAGTTCTTCGTGCCCAATCACTCCTGCCCTTTGGAGAACAAGCTTCTTTAAGCTGATCAGCAAATCCTATTGAATCAATAAGCATCAAAGGTCTGGTCTTTAACCTCAAGAAGTCTACTTTAAAGTGAAATTTAATCTGACCCATAAAAAAAAAAACAAAGTAAAGCAGTAATTAAGTTGTTTTGATTTGTAGAAATACTCACAAGCTCAGACTCAGAGAGGGAACAGAGCCAGCTGACATCTTCAAGTCTGTTCTGCCCTAAATTTGGGTCCATCCTCTGATTTTAGGTTCAGGGTACTCCACAAATGCAGAGGCGGGAGTTGGGACGTCAATGGAAGATAGGGATTTTTCTCCTGGATTTTTAATTATATTTTTGTTTCATAGCTCAGTGTATATACTACAAGTCCACAATCTTGTAAAGCAAAGACCCCAAATCAAAAAGAAAAAAAAGAATGAAAGAATCGAGGTCGGAAATCGTCTCCGATTCGATTCACCTTAGTCACCTAGCTTCTCTATCATCCCTTTTACCCCTCCCCGAGTTCTGGACTCACCAAACTCGTCGGAGACGCTATCTCTCCTGCTCCGCTTCGCCGGATACGATTCTCTATCGCCGCCTCTCTCTTACAGCCGCGCGAGAATTCGGAGCCCGACCCGGAAATTTCCAAATAATCAACGAAACCTAATCTGCCAAATTAGATGCGGCGGCAGCAGTGTTTGCGTTGTCGCCTGACGGAGGTCGAAGTCGGAAGGAATGAGAGAGAGAATCTGAGAGTGGCAATGGCTGTAATTTTATAATTAAGTTGTATCTAAAAGTGACTTTTTGCATGGCAACAAAATTCTCTTGGTGGTATAAGTGGGTTAATTTTAGTTTATTTTGTTGCTATGGGTCAAAGATCTTTTGTTCTGAAACCCAGCCTAACTTTGAAACTCAGCCCCACGCCGGTTATTTATATTATTAAATAAATAATAAAGACACAATCCGATAGTGAGTCTAATAAATAAATAACTCAGCCTAAACCCTAAACCCGTTTCCAACCCGCTTAACCTATTTAATAAATAGATCATGTTGTGTTGGACAAAATGAATCATTTAAGGGTTAACAATGCGACCCATTTAACTAAAAAATGCATAAATTGATTAAATTCCCCAAAAACTCCACAAGACGAAAAATATAAATAATTATATATTATTCATAAATAATTAAATCCAATAATTATGAAGCAAAATATTTTAAATTGTTTAATCCTACGATCAAATACTCCCAACGTCCAAAATTTCAAGAAGAAGTATAGCATAATCGGGTTGTACGGGTTCACTTCGTGTTGGCGGGTTGACCCACAGCCGGCCCGCTTTTTAATCGTGCGGGTTCAACCCGCTTTATTTCGTGCGGGTTTCGAGTCGTGTTATCGGGTCGTGTCGGAATTGACAGTCCTAGTAATACCTAAATAATTTTTTTCTTTAGGGATCATATTTTTTTTTGAATAAATCTTTAATGATCATTTTTTTTTTTTTTTTTGAAAGGGGGCTGGTGCGGCTGCCCTCAAGCCTTGATTAATGAAATTGCAGAATACAAGGGGGGGACATAGAGTCCGAACCCCAGATTACAATAAGCATACAGAGAATATCCTGAAATAATACCAGGAGTCTCAATAAAATCTATGTATTCTAACAAGCACCAATTAGCCAAGAGTGCACGAATGACTACTCTATTTGCTTTGACATAGCGGTGACATACCGGAAAGATAACTCTATAACGAAGAAACATCATTACAAATTGCACAGCTTTCCCACTATGTTGCCGCACCGAAATAAATCCGGCGACACTCAATTTCATTCTGCCACTAGGAGGTTGCGTCCATTTGATCAAGCAAATAACCCGCCGCCTCGCTAAGTCAGACAAGGCGCACTGAGTGTGCATACCAGGACAAAGCCCACGTCGCCATACCAAAAAGTGGTAGGGAATTATTGCTGACATAGAGCCAGTCCTAATTAAAAATAGATAAAAGTAGCAATAAATAGAAAGGATAAACGGGTCAAGGGCCAAAGCCCAGACCCAAAGTTCAACATGCCCAGAACGATGTAGCTGACTGCAGAAAGCATAACGCAACCATCCTCCCGGTGCTGCCCATGACGTCCCTCCACCGCAACCTTCCTCGAAACCTGTAGCCTCACCGCCCCTCCTCAGATCGAAGGCATAACGCCTAAACCAAATCGGGTCTAATCGATCCGATCTGAACCCAGTGGTTCTCGACGATGCAATCATCCGGCAATCTCCAATAGGCGATCTCCGAACAAACGACAACACCTCGAAGCATCCACTAGGCCATCGGCGCTCCTCCCTAAGGAAAGGCGATGCCGACCCCGCCTTCCAGTCGTGAACCTGTCGCTGTCCTTCACCGTCAAGTCCTCCAAACGCCCGGGACAGAAACACCATCCTTCTGCAACCTACACTTCGACTGAGCCTGTTACCACCGGACACAAGGTCCCTTCTTGCCAGTCCAACGCCGCCGCCAAGAGGGTGTGCCGCCGGACCAGGCGTACAATCGCACCGGACGACCAGATGCGGCTCTTGGTTTTGAGAGAAAAGTTTTAGGGTTTTTTACATTTATTTGATAATTTTTGCTGCATCGAGGGGGACGTAATACCTAAATAATTTGTTTCTTTAGGGATCATATTTTTTTTGAATAAATCTTTAATGATCATATTTAAGATGTCTATGTTTGGCTTGCTTGTTAAAGTTCGCTCGACAACTGAACATGGTTGGGTTTGAAAAAAAAAAAGAATTACGCCAAACCAAGCTTTGAAAAAACTATTTAAGTTTGAATGGTGTTTGAGCTCGTTAAAATCCATATTAAGTGACTTTGACCATTTTGTTTTGTTATTTTTTAGATGTTGTGTGTTCATCGGTGCCTGGTGCATAGAGTTTCGTCGCCGTCTGGGTCGTCGCGATTTGCGCGTTATGGATCGACCACGGGGTAGAGTCGGCTGCGCTTCTCTATTTGCGTCAGAGTCAGGCAAGTGTGGAGCGGCGTCCATCGATTGTCGCTCAGAAGATAAGAGCGGCGCTGGGCTCCCACGTTTCCTGTTACGGCACCGATTTGCAGAATGGCCGACGATGCCACAGGTTTGGCAGAGGACTGACAATGATTCATAATCAACTGTAGCAGTAATCTCATTCTCATTCCTGTGTGCCACCTTAATCTGATCACACAAAGGCTTTGAGAGATCCACATCAACGAGAATACGTGCATAAAGGCCCAGTGTCCGATTTGCAGTCCTGGCATCCAACTTGATCGGAGTGCCCACACCCCGTGCAATCTCAAAGAGAGTCTGAGGATCCCAGTAGGCAAACCCTAGGTCCCAGAGGCGTATCCAAACCTGCGCAAAAGTGTTCTTATACGTCGAGGGGGAAAAGTCAGGCGTCCATTTTGTTTGGCTCCAATTTTGTTGCAGCTGGTCAACAGTCTCTTTTCTTGCGCGGGCGTGCCAGCACCTTTCGGGTGCGGTCGTCGGGGATGTCCCTTGACCTGACTTCTTTTCAAGCGATTGTAGACGAGGAGAGCACCAACCTCGTCGTGGGATTCTTTGTGCCTCGTGGTGAGGACTTTGCTGAAGTTTCTTCTTGTTAACACAATCGATACTCAATATTGTAGATCGAGCAGAGCGACATCACCGGGAAATGTTGAGATCTTGCTAAAGCGTGACTTTAGCTTGGCTGGGTTGCTAGGGCGTTACCCTTGCTTGGCTGGTTCTGTAACTGTTGTGGTCGCGGCACTACCGTCGACTCCCGAGGAGACTAGGACCGAAGCACGTTGACAGAGGGTTTGGTGGCACTGAAAGTCGGCTTCTGAGAAGACTAGGACTAGAAGTGTGATCACCGGTAAGAGAAAGAGAAAGAGAGGGAGAGGAGTTGCTCTTAGAGAGGTTTGCTCTAGAGAGAACTTAGATCATCTTAGAGATGTTGTTGTTGAATGTGAATGTGTGAATTGTGTTTCAATGTAACCTCTATTTATAGGCTACCATGCCAACTACTTTGGCATTAAACAAATGAAAGTGGAGCACTAATTGGAGATAAGGGAGGTGGAGGTGTAGGTGGAGCACTAATAGGAATGATGAATTTGGGAGATAAGGGAGGTGGAGATGGAGGTGGAGCACTAATAGGAATGATGAATTTGGGAGATAAGGAAGCACTTTCGGCTCCTTTATTCCTTCATGTATATCTCCATCAGAAATTCAGATTCTGGCCATGATGTCTTCATAAAAAATGTTCCACTATGAATCTAGATCATGCTGACCAAATTTCAGAGCTTTCTTCCATGTGGTTGGGCCGGAAATGCTGCTGGACCTCTTACAGGTCCAGTTTTCCAGTTTTGCTTCTGTAGAAAATTGGGCTGATTGTTTGAAGGCCTTCCACTCAAAAAAAGCTCTTGCACTCTTCATAAGAAATTATCCTTGGACTGTCTAGAATGGATCTGGAAAGTTTCAGCACATTTCGATTTCATTTGGTTAGTCTTCCACCCCTCCTTCCTTGTCTAGCTCGGTTTTTTCTAGCCGAAGTAGGAAAATATGCTAAAGTTGACTTGTCATACTTCCATAGTAGGCTTTATTTAGCCTCTAAATATATATTTCGAGCTTGTCGACAATATATAGCTTGAGCCACTGACATTGGCTCAATTTCTCCAACACATGCCTTGTCAGGCCAAAATGTTCATTTTGGGTCCAAACACATTTGATTAATCGGAGGATCCCTGGATGCAGATTAATGGAACCCAATGCCCAAATCCGTTGCATGTCCTCTAGGGTTTTGAACTGTAGCATGAAGAACCCCTTGCCCAAAGGGGCAACAGACCAATTGGTAATACCATGCCAGACTGAACGGAGTCTTTGTTCCAATTTGTGCGCTCTTGGCATGACACCATTTGGGGGTGACAGGAGTTTGCCAATAAGAATCGTCTTGCAGCGATCAAGCCCACGCTGGAATGGCTCATCAGAGATCTGAACAGTAACTATTCCATTGACAACAGAAGGAGCCGGCAGGTCGTCGATAACGAAACCCAACGGGGGCTTAGAAGAAAGAATAGAAGCAAAAGTTGGTTTGGAGGGTGGGGGATCGGCGTCGTTAGAGGCCAACGGGCGGGAGGGGGTTGAGGAGGTCATCTCCAGAGCTATAAAATCCTATAATGATTCCAACAATAATGTTCGTCTGATCAGTAATGATCAAGAAAATTATGCTCAGTAACCATTGAATATAAATTCACCGGTATAAACAACTATTTTTAAGTTAAATTGTTTTGTTTTTCACTGTTAGGTTTACATCGAACCATGATTGAACATAATTTCTTAGTTGGAAACTGACCATGTGAACAACATTGTTGATCCACAATAATGTTCACACTGACGAAGAAAATTATGTTCAATCACATTTTTATGTAAATTCAACAATAGAAATAATTATCAAAATTTATTCATTACAGAAGGAACTGGATAAATGTAAACTTGATCATTGACAAACTTTGTTGGAACTTACAGGTAGATTATTAAGCATTATACATAAACATTAATTCCTAAAAATTAATAAATTAAAGAATAGAAAGTGAATACTACAAATTTACCTGCAACAGAATTAACAAAGTACATACATTGATCACTTATATTGGACTGCTTGTCAGTGACCTAAATATTGGACTGCTTGTTACTGATCTATATATCAACTGTCCCTTCTGGTTCAAGTTTTCCTTCATAATCCGAATCCTTGCATCGACTCTAGCCGAAAATCCTATCTGGGTCATCATCACTGAGTTGTTCTGTTCCCTCTCCCAAATTAGATTATTTTTCGCAATATCTTTCCTGCAATACTTCATTTCTTGAATCACATGGTCATCCAAAGGATAAAACGACCGTTGGATCGCAATGTGGATGAAATAAGGAAGAAGAGCAACAACCACAACTAGCAATGTGACAAGCCAGTAAATGGGTGCAGGGCCAAGAGCTTCTGCAAGAACACGAAAGCCTCTTTTCGAAATGTCAGGAGGTAGAGCACCGTAGATGAACAGGAAGATGTACCAGATGATGATGCTGCCCCATATGAAGAGATGTTGGATCCAAGTGAAGTGGGTGATGATGAGGGATATCTGGCAATTGACTGTCCAGATTATGCATGTGTATGTCATGGCACCGAGGTGTGTGATGTCTGCAACATTACCATCTTTGGCGAAGGCTTTCTCTGCAAAACTACCATCTTTGTTGAAGGTAGAAAGTGTGCATATGTTTGCAAGGAAGATGACTAGAGATGCTACAATGCCGTTGAGTATCCAACCGATGATCCGGCTCCAAGTGAAGTATATGTTCTTTTGGCCCTGTTGGTAGAGAGCCGGAAACTGTTCCAATTAAGGAAAAAAAAACATCTATTAAATTACTTAGAATGACAATCACTGACCCCAAATGCTTAAGTCTTGGAGAATGTGCTAACTTGGGACATGTACAACCGCATCATAACTCTAATACTACGTGGAGATAGATTAGAGTTTTTTTTTTTTTTTTTTGAGAAGAAGATAGATTAGAGTTTAGTGCTTGCAACATGTGCAATTAGAGTTCTGATACTATGTTAGACAAGCAGTTAGGGAATTGATTTAGATTAAGCTAAATGGAACAAAAGGGTGGCTTGTGTCTAATCTGTTACCTTGAGGCACACTTCGGATGAAACATCTTGCTCAAGGACTCCCAATGATATAACAGGCAAAGATGTCAAAATTACATTGAATAGTGCCATATACCAGTCATCATATAAGACCTCCCCTGAGAAACTTGTGTATACTTCATAGTAGAACAGTGTGAGGCCAAATGCAATGTTTTTGTACACGAAGTAGAGAATCTGAAATGAAAGAAGAATTAATTTAGTCTCAGAATTTCAGAGTATCATATGAAGATATTATCTACTTTTAGAAATAAATTACCATTTTCGAAATCCTCTTGTAACACCAGTGCCCATGAACAATAAGTAATCTCCCCAAAAATCGGAATTGAGGCAATGAGATGTCACTGGCCATGACTGCCTGTGCAATTTTCAGAAGTAAATGTTTGTAATGTCTAAGCAGAAATGAGTACTTGAAAAACATAAGCATCTTTGAAACAAGGCTAAAAGAAAATAAGATGATCAGAGAATAGGTTGGTTGCCTAGCAATTCGAAGGTCATGTTCAAAGCTTACCTGCATTCCTTCCATGCCACTGATTCCTACTCCAATATCAGCTTCTTGAATCATGCCAACATCATTTGCCCCATCTCCAATAGCCAAGGTTGTCTTGCCTGTATGTTCCTTTACCAATCGAGTAATCTGGAAACGCCAGATTTTATGACTTGTAGTTATAATAAAATTTATGAATATGCAGTCATTATACTCATTATAAATAGACTGCATGCAAATTCGTAAAATGCAGATGATAGACCTACCAGAGCCTTTTGTTTTGGAGACACCCTGCAGCATATAACAGAAGCACAATCAACGGCCAACGGTAAGAACTGGTCCTTCACATCACTTCTCAGAGCAATTTCAAGAGCTTTTCCATCTACTATCAAAGCCAAGGGTGCATCTTTGTTGCTTTCTTCAGACTTCACTTTCTGAAAGCCTTCAAGTTGGTTTAAAATGTCTTCCTTCATCTGGAAACTAGAAAAAACAGAATATATGATTTCCAACTTACTTCTATCAAATTCAGGTTTAAAAATGGAAAACTCAGGATAAGAGTAAATAAAGAATTATCAGTTAAGTTTGAGCCCATAACAAAAGAATTTCCACCTTCAGTCGGTTACTAGATGCACTTTCTTTGCCCAAAATTAGATGAAACTGTTTCATATCCTCCCGAAGTAAGCTGCAAGAAAATCTGTAAAAGAAAAACTCATTAGCTTCAATGAGTATTTTGGGAAGATTATGTCTTAGAATTGAACCAAGTAAATGATCTTCGCAAGCTGTACCCAATATTTATTGCAGTTTCTTTCTTGTCACCAGTAAGCAGCCATATTTTCATTCCTGCTTGTGCAAGTTTATCTATGCATTCTGGAACCTGAATTATATGCAATTAACTATGAGATTAGAGCCTTTCTACCTACAAAAGCCACACAAAAACAATGAGAGATAGTTAACTAACCCCTTTTTGTAACTTGTCTTCAACAGCAGCAACCCCTAATAGAATTAAATCCTTTTCAATCATTTCAGATGCTTCTATTAGTACTTCTTCTCTTTCAGGACCTATTGTGGTCTTAGCCTCGGTAAATATTGAGTTCCATTTTTCATACTCGACAGCATCAAGTTTTCGATAAGCAAATGCTAGAGTTCGAAATCCATCTTCTGCATAATCTGAAAGGTGTAGAGTTGTAGCCTGTTGGTAAGACCTACCATTGTCTGCAAGTCTATCAAAGATAATGCTGAAAATAGAAACAGGATACAAAAAGTCAGGGAAGATAGAGCTTTCCCGATTTAGAACTTTAGTGGAAAAATACAAGAAAGTTATCAAAAGATGAATTACTGATGAAGCTAACATACTTATCTGCCCCTTTGCAGAGAAGAAAGATTTCACCATCTTCATTGCTTACAATAACTGACATCCTCTTTCGAGCACTACAGAATTCTAGAAGGTTTAAAAGTTTGTACTTCCTGCAAATAACATATGCATCATGTTTGGCCACAAATAAGTGCTAAAAAATTATTCTAACCAGAAAACTAAAATATGGGATTTACCTCTCAACCACCTTTCCAGAGGACGGATCAAACTCCTTGAGATACATGACGGACTGACTTCTTTGAAAAAATTGAAATCCAAACTCTTGTGCAGCAATTAGAAAAGATACTTCTTCTGGTGACTCTGCCTCATACTTTATCTTATGAGCCTGATCACCATCAACAGGTATGCCTGTGTGACATAGAGCCATGACTCTAAAGAACATTGTTACATCAAATAAGTTGGACCTATAAACCCACTTTCTGTTCATAAGCCTATCATCCCTAAAGTTGAAACCTTTGATGGCAGGTTCTCCCTCCGCACTAGAGATTCTGGAACAGTCTGCACTCGAGTTCTGCATGTGCTTCTGTCCAGCAAGAGCAGCTTTTTCAGTGCTAACATCCGCCACTGAAAAGTCAAACATTTCAAAGCTTTGGCATTGTGTTTCAAATTCATCCATACTAAAACGATACGACTCAACCTCAACATTCATCCTTTTAGATGCTGCACGATCGATATTATTAATGTTACCCCCATATGAAGCTCCAGCAATAGAGCATTTCCTAAATTCCATCTGATTACACGTCAAAGTCCCCGTTTTATCCGTCAGAATCATCTCTACTTGACCAAGTTCTTCATTCAAGTTGGATGTTCTGGTTTGAACTGACTTGCATGTAACTTCATCATACAACTCTATATCCTTGTTAATGAGCATGGCTTGCAAAACTTTGACAACCTCTATAGAGACATAGAGAGAAATGGGGATCAAGTAGCCATACAAAATAAGGGCCCTTACAAATTGTAGGAAACCAGATACTTCAGGAGCTGATGGTTTGAAGAGTGGATCAGGTTTGAAGAGTGGATCATCATCTTGCAGAAAAAGGTACCACCATTTGACCATTTGTGATTTCAGTAACACCGCGAAACCAGTCGAAGTGATGAGCGAAATAAGAAGAAGCATTGAAAAGAGAAGGTAAATGACAAGGTCCATCTTTCTTTCAATCCGACTACGCTTGGATGGTGATCTTGTTGAGTTCCTCACTGCTTTTGTGTCAGGTCCACTAAAGATCACAACCCCATAAATGTAATCAGTATTTCTAAGTTTCGAATCTCTTAGAAGCAGTGTGGCAGGGCACAAGGGATGTGTTACACTGTTCAACTCTAAATTCCCAACAAAGGTGTAAAGATGAGGATTTGGATCCTCACAGCGAATTGTGGCCTTGAATTCACTAAATGCTTGATCATTTGCCAAGTCAAGTGTGGCTTCTGAGCTTCTCTTAACTTTCAGATTAGTTTCTCCATCGAGGTTCATGGTCTCGACATAACATATACCATCCTCAAAGCTAGAAGATAGCAAGAGAAGATCACTTGGAAAATATTCATTCTTGTTAACTTTAACAACATCTCCAACACAAAGCCCTTGCCATGTCTTTTCAACAAATAAGCCACCTCCAACATGAGCTCTTACAGTTCTTGAATTCACATTCAAATCCTTGAAGAAAAAACAAAACTGTCTCAATACTATTACACACAAACACTAACCACAGACATCTAAAACATTATACTGCAAACCCCTTTATCAAAAAAAAAAAAAACATTATACTGCAAAAACATGTATGTTTTGAACTACAGTATCAAAATAATGAAAACAATATTTAATAAAAATGGAAAAAATACTAGGTTTTTATCAAAACAGAACAGGAAAACCAAACGGTCTTGATCATACGTACACTAAACTTTAAAGCTTTTAATCAAACAATATGACTAACCTGCAAGAATCGGTGCCAATCTTCGACAGCCTCTTTAATCATGCTAACTCCCACAACAAACACCAAAGGAGCAATCAAACTTATTGGATTAAAGGGAGCGAAAGAATTGAGAGACAAAACTGCTGCTAGAAGAAAATAAAGATTGGCAACTCTGCGAAACTGCTCGAAAAGAGCTTTGGGAAGAAAAGTGACAATGTTGTACTTGGTTGTGGATACATAGTTATTGGGGTACTTGTAAGGCTTAGCCTTGTGCAGCTGAGGTTCATTGCAGAAAACAACCCGTGAAAACCCTGGTTGACCCAGTAGCTGTTGGCCAGGATCAGAATCAAGAGTGTGGGGTGGTCTGAAGCATCCATAGGAATACAGCTTGCTCCATCTTATCTTCCTCTTTCTTCTTCCAGATGACCCTGACATTCTTGAGCTTCAACTCTTTAGCAATGGTGCAGAAGCCAACCTCTATAAGCTAGAAACCAACCTCCATTACTAATGCTGTTGGTTCCAACAAAGTCCTCCATGGGAAACATCAATAATATCCAGATAATAAAGAATATATGAAACAAGAATATATTGTCTGTTCTACACTGTCTTTGTATCTGTGTGTTGAAATTCTCTCTACCTTTCACTTTCACTTTCACTATTTTCAGGAGAGAAACTTCCAATGCATAGATTTGCAGTTTTCTTAAATCAAACCAAGCTGGCAGACGAAGCAGGCCGGTCTTCCATTAGCCTGTTACTTAAGAAATATCACCTTATATAAAAATATACACAAATGAAGCTGGTCCAGATAAACAAGTCGAATTTGCCTCTAGATTCGAGATTAGATGAATCAAATAATGATATTCCATTTCAGGGTTGAAGTGAATTACAGTTAAACTATAGTTTGAACATGATCATATATATTCGTTTTGCCATTTAGCTTAATGTGAAAGATTAAACTAAGCCAATCAATCTTTTTCACTCTATCGTGTCGAAATGCCTGTAGAGATATCCAATTATAAATCACACAAGGACGTGAGAAAAGGACTAACTAATTCAAGTCAACCAAACCATTAATGAATGTTACTTCATTCAAACATAAAATTCATCACTTGTTAAAATAATGTTTGTCTCTTTTCAATCAAAAAAAAAAAAATGTTTGTCTTGCTTTGGATCCAGTTAAAGTATTAGCCATAAGAATTTCAAAATCTATTATTTATTGCTAGAGATCAATAGGGTGCTAACAGGTCTGGGGGGCAAGACGCGCAAAGATATCATGATCATTGTAATTTTCACAAGGCTAACTGGCCGGAGAAAGTCTTCGTAGACGCAGACGTATTGACGTATTATGTGTCATGTACGAAGTACAAACACCTATCATATGTGCTTACATGTAGGGTTCGGAATGAGGGTTTTGGAGTATAGACTACAGAGCTCTTGTGTAATAATTTGCTCGATGATGAGTTAGACACATCATGTGTTACAATTGTCTTACTCAAAATTTTATTATAAAAATAATTCGATCAAAATTCCTTGAAGTAGTTATTTTTGTTTTTCTTTTTCACTTTTCCTTGAAACCATTATTGCCGAACAGCCAATTTAGCTCATTTTGGCTTTAAATTTTTTTTTCAAGGTGACTTGAAAGTTCATATTTATTCTCAAATTTTCAAATCTAAAATGAGCAAAGGGAAATAAAAACTATAATGATGAAAGTGCATAAAACCTACAGAAATGACAATGCAAAGTTTACGAAATACTCTCTTTGTGTTTTGATTTAGCAATCCCTCAAAACTTATGGATGACAAATGAGCATCAAGGCCGGACTTGAAATTTTATAGACTTGAGGCGAATTACAAATATGGGTCTCATACGTTATAGTTAGAAAAAAATATATATATTATTTCTAGAGCAACAACAAAAAGAAAAAAAAAATTAGCTAAAAGAAAACAAGAAAAAGATAATTTTTGGCTAAAAGGGAAAATGCCATTAAGAAAATGCATCAATCCTAGACCACTATGCTACTCTGCCAACATGTTTTAGACATACATGGTATGCATATGGATGGGCCGTTGCCTCAAGTCCGGCGATGATGAGAAAATGGAAGATTGAAGGTGCCATTTGTCATCTCCAAGTTTTTCTGCATCATTACTTCTTATTGCCTTATTGTCTTGTATCCTGTTGGGTCTGCTTATCACACATAGCAATAGCATTTTGGATGATGACTAGGAAGAGTTTGACATACTCCACAAACAGAACTCAGTATGTAGTTTTCTTCCAGGCAGTTTTTTTTTTATTTTATTTATTTTATTTATTATTTTTTTTTTTTTATAAACCGATAAGGGATTAAGCGATATTAGTTCCTCGTAGACAATGTAGGGAACAAGTCCCACCCTCAATCCCAAAGGAGAGGGGCCTACCACACTCTGGAAACCCACCGCCCGTCCCCTTATCGTAAAATTTTATTAATGAAAAAGCTAAAATTACAAAAACATGGGACAAAAAGGTACCCCCAAGTACAATGCAGAAAAATAAAAGATGGAAAAACTGAATTCTATCTGCTACTGTAAAAAGGTTACAACATAACCATAAACATGTGGTGTTGCAGTAAATCCTTGCTTCAATGGAACCATGAGTCCACCAACTTTTAGGAATCACGCTGATAGGGAAAACCCAAGTCATCCATTCGAAGAAAGAGAGAGAGAGAGAGCAGGCGGTGGAACCTCATGCCATACCAACGAAGAAGAAGCCAAACCCAAGTTCGCCATTCTGTCTGCAACAGTATTCCCTTCACGAAGAACATGAGAGCAATAAAAAGACATCAATCAGATGCGTGATAAGCAATTTAACCATGCAATACGAAGAGGCCATGGTGGAGAGAAGGAAGAGGAGGTAATGCATGCAAGAACACTAGTAGAATCACTCTCAAGCCAAATATAGCGCCAACCAAATTGAAAAGCATAGTCAATCCCAAGAATAACTCCCATTAATTGTGCAAACAAGGCAGTTTGGTTACCTAGTCCATGACAAAAACCACCAATTAATGTAATGACCAGTACTATCTCTAAACACACCACCACAAGCTGCAAGCCTAGGATTACCCTTAGCCAAGCCATCAGTATTAAGTTTAACCCATGGAGAGACTGGGGGATGCCATAGAACCAATCTTGAAGCAGTGTGAGACCTTGAGGTAGGCTGAATACCCAACCCAACCCAATCAATAAATTATTATCTAAAATACCACTTGAGTGACCGGGCATGTGGGGAGCAGCGAAACGAAGTCAAGCTTTAGTGGACAGGAAAACTCTCATAAGAGAAGGAGGTTTATCATCAAAGCGTAGCCTAATGATAAACTCTCATGCGTGTCTTCCATATAGCCATTAATACATAAAGACAGCCACCAATCCAAAGATTTTTCAGTTGAGGAGAAAAAGGCTTACATGTGATTGTGTTTAGAAAATCACCAATAGAACCATTAGAAGGCAATGAAGTCCCAAAGCAACATGCCAACCATTGCCAAACATGTTGAGCAAAGGTGCATGAGTCAAATAAGTGATCTGAGTCCTCCAAATAGCCAAAATAACAGAGCTGACAAACAGAGACCATAGGAATGCCACGTCGTTGAAGTTGATCATCAGTGGGCAACTTATTATGCAAGAGACGCCACGCTAGCATAGAGTAACGTGGAGGAATGAAATGCCGCCATATCTTTGTTGCCCAATCAGCCGATGTTAGGCGCTGGCGAACAAGCTCATAACCCTCTGAAAAAGAAAAATGCCCAGAGCTAGAAGTTTCCCAAATTAAGAGATCAGGTGTTGAGACAATGGGAAGAGGTGTATGAAGAATTTCAGCAGCTAAAGTAGGAAAAGAAGTAATAAAGCTATTTGGTAAGACCCACTGCTGACCAGATACAAAAGACTCCACTTTAGTCATTAACGGTGCAGGAAAGTGTTGAGCTTGAAGCTGGTCAAGCAGAGGAGTATCGAGCCAACGATCTGACCAAAACATGACAGATTTACCATCCCCTACAAGCCATCTGGAATTCTGGAAAATTAGTGAAAGAATAGCCTTTAAACCATGCCAAATTGAAGAACCAAAATATCTATACTTCATTTGACGACAAATAGAGAAACGAGTGCATGCAAAAGAGCTCCATAAGGATATAGATGTGAGAACATTCCAGCCTAAACTTAGAAGAGCAGCAGTGTTATTCCAGGCAGTTCTTATCGCAACTATTCGGGTTTCTGCATTTGCCCATGAAATGTGAAGCTGAGTCGACTGCATGCTTTGTCTCTTCAACCACAACTAAGCCAACTGTATGACCCCATGGAGTTTCCCTGCAAATGCCAACTTCAGTGTGCAAGGATAGCACGACATTCAACTTGAACATTCATACATTTGGTATCATGCCACATCTTATATAATGAATTTGAGGCATTCAACTTGAACAACCATAATCCTATATATATTTGAGCGCCTACTATGGAGCTGAATCTATACCTTTATTACAAGTTCTTGGAAAATTTCTAAATTTTCAGCATCGCTTTCTTCCCTTCTTTCTTTCTCGTTGTTCTTTTTGCTCTCTTGAAGAAAAAAGTAAATTACATGGTGCTAAATGGAATTTTAATCAATATGTTAGGTACATGGTTTTCTTCTTCTATATCACAGTCATGAAACATTCTAATGTAATTGAGTATTGCGTTTATGTATTACTGTAAGCAATTTAGATTTAAATCTAGATGCAGCCATGACCGAAACTAAATCTATAATGTCTTTCAAGCGGGACTCCAACAGTTATTAATATATAGGAATCTAGAGTAACTTTTTAGGTGATACATACTCCCAATGGGAGAAAGTATGAAGTGATTCGAATTTGTGACCTCATTTAACTTTGTAAATACTAAATAGTACAATTAGACTAATTCCTCGACAAAAATCTTCTCATTTTATATAGACATATCAAAACTCCAAAAGTCCGTAATCTGGGTCCTGTGGAAATAGGTACGTGTCCCACGTCAGTTCTTCAGGGTCGAGTTTGTAAGTCTGCCTTGACGGGGAGATGTAGGGAAGCCTTCTTCTCTCCAAAACTTTTCGTAACCAAAAAAAAAAAAAAAAAAAACTCCCAAAGTCCGTAATCTTCACAAATGACATTTAGTATGGGCTGGCCCAATTCGATCCACTTGCCCTTCTCTTGTTTGCAAAGCCCATACTTTTTTTTTTCTTTTTTTCTTTTTCTTTTAACAACATCTGCTATATAACCTTCTCCATTTTATTTTTGTGGGAAAAGCCCCGAAGCGAAACTGAGACAGTCACCGCCACCACCCAAACCACAGTGTTTGCCGCCGAAGCTGAGAACTTCGCCGCCGCCTTCGATTCATTTTTGGTTCTAAACAATCACACACACCTGCAGCAATGTAAGTTTCAATTCTTTTTTTTTCTCTAAGTTTCCGTTTTGTTTCCCCCGGGAAAACTCACCGTCTTTTCACCTCACTAAATTTTCAGGTCGTCGAGGATTTGCGTCAAGAATTTGCCGAAACACGTCGACGATAAGAAGCTCCGGGAGCTTTTCTCCGAGAAAGGAGAAGTCACGGACGCCAAGCTCATGCGAACCAAGGAAGGCAAGAGCCGCCAGTTCGCTTTCATAGGGTTCCGCTCCGAGCTTCAAGCTCAGGAGGCCATCAAATACTTCAATAAAACTTTTATTGATACTTACCGGATTAGTTGTGAGCTTGCTCGGAAAGTTGGGGATCCCGAGATTCCGAGGCCGTGGAGTCGACATACTAAGGAGAAAGAGAAGGAGAAGGAGAAGAGAGAGAGTGAAGGTGCTGCCGCGGCGGAGGCGAAAAGCCGGAGCGGAGTGGGAGGGAAGAGGAGTGAGGATGAGGATGAGATTGATGATCCTAAGCTGAAGGAGTTTTTGCAGGTGATGCAGCCTAGGGCTAAGTCGAAATTGTGGTCGAATGACACTGTGATTGCTAATGTTGAGGGGAAAATTGGGAAAGGAGAGAAGAAGAGAGAGCAGAGGAAGAAGGGGAATGAAGAGAGTTTGGCGACGATGGATGTGGAGGTAGAGGAGGAAGTGGAGAAGGATGATTCGCACAATGTGGCCAAGGATAATGTGGTTTCGGATATGGATTACTTCAAGAGTAGAGTGAAGAAGGATTGGTCGGATTCTGAAAGTAGTGACAGTGATGACGAGGAAGAGGAGGAGGAAGGTGAAGAATTAGATGCTAAGGAAGAAGCTGAGGTTAATGAAGAAGAGGCAGGAGAGGAACAAGTACTTGCACAGAGTAATCCTTCGTCCAGTTTGAAAGATGAGAAAGATGATACGCTTGATACTAGTCGGCTTTTTGTTCGAAATTTGCCATTTACAGCAACAGAGGACGAGTTGGAAGAGCATTTTAGCAAATTCGGGGATGCACAAGTTCATCTTGTTATTGATAAAGAAATGAATCGGTCCAAGGGCATTGCTTATGTTCTTTACTCGCATCCAGAATCGGCACAAAGGTACTCTTTTGTGCTTCAAAGTTCACACGAGTGGTTCTTAATCTCATTGGATGGGTTGTGGCAACTTAATGATAGGGTGTTTTTGGTTGCTAACTATCATACACAAAAAGTCATTGTTGATTTGTCTTATTTTTGATTTTATTTTATGAAGGGCATTAGAAGAATTAGACGGTTCAATTTTTCAAGGAAGATTGTTGCATGTTATGCCAGCAAAACAAAAAAACCCGTCTCCAGGGTAAGTAGTCCTCTGCCATTGGCCAGTTTGCACAACTTCTTGTTCGAGGGAATTTTTGGTGTCAATACTCTTCTAATGGGATTGATTATGACTTTCTACTTGCACCCTATAGGGCTGATGATTCAGCAAACCAAGCTTCAAAGTCTCTTAAGCAACAAAGGGAGGAGAAGAGGAAAGCATCCGAAGCTAGTGGAGATACACGAGCATGGAATAGTTTGTTTATACGCACTGAGACGGTATGTCAAAGCACTGTTGCAGTATACATAATTTCACATGCAAATTTTATCAGTAACTACTCTCCACAGTTCCAGAGATAATTTGGAATTGTTAGGTCTTTTGTTTTTCTTTCTTCTCTCTCTCTTGAGACTGGAATAAAGAACCATGATTATCTGTTCTGTCTTTGGCTCCCTAATAGTGGTATTTTGGTAGCAATAGCTTAATTATCATGAATCCTGCCCTGCTCTGTTGAGTTCTTGTTTGGCTTTGGTTTGATGATGTCCTAAAATTATGCCCTCATTCCTCATTCTTTTTTGTTTCTTTATATAGGCTGTTGATCACTTAGCTCGGAAGTTTGGGGTGAGCAAGAGTGATTTTCTTGACCCGCAAGCTGATGATGTCGCTGTACGTGTTGCTCAAGCGGAGACACAAGTGATTGCACAGACAAAAAAGGCTCTTACAAATGCTGGTGTAAATGTAGAATCTTTAGAGAATTTTGCTGCTGGGAAAGGTGGTGATATGAAAAGAAGCAACCATGTTATACTTGTGAAAAACTTGCCATATGGTTCTTCTGATAGTGAACTAGGAAACATGTTTGGAAAATTTGGGAGTTTTGAAAAAATCATTATGCCTCCGACAAAGACATTGGCGTTGGTATGCAGCAAAAAACTTTCTTCATTTCGATTTATTTCTATGAGGATTTGCATTAGCTTAGGTGATGTTTAAAGTGTATCTCCTATTTAGTTCTGACATCATTGAAGTCATGCTTACTTTGTCTGTGCTAATGAGTAACTTCATCTATTGTTATATCCTTTCCCTTCCAGTAAAATTTGTCTGGCTATTATGATCCAGAGTTAGATGAAATTCAAAAAAAAATGAAAAAAAAAAAAACTGTTTATGATAACTTCTAAGAGCATGCAAGTTGGATTAGTAGGTGCAAGGCTGTTTACGAATTAGGAGAGTGGATGCCTTGCCTTGTACCTGGTAGAACAACATAGCCCAAGTGTGATCATTCAGAGTAATGAGGGGAAGAGTGGATTACATGAGATTAGGTTTGTGGTCTTATAGAAATTGGAAGCAAGGTTCTTTTGCCTGTTGACTTTCTTTTTTATTCTTATTTTTTAAAATTAGATGGAGGTTTTCTTCTCATTTTGACACTTGCTGATCAAAATGCTTTTTTTTAGGAGCTCCTGCTTTTTTTACTGCCAAGAGGAAGAAAACTTAATGGTTGATGATAGTAGCTTACTAATGATTGTATTAGTACTCTAATTTGTTGCTTCAAACTATCTTTCAGGTTGTTTTTTTTGAACCTTCTGGAGCTCGAGCAGCTTTTAAAGGTTTGGCGTACAAGAAATACAAGTAAGTTGTCCTTGTTTCTTGTGTTTTTGCTGCCTAGAAATATGAATACAACATGTCCAGTAGGATTTACTGCGTGTTTAAAAATGTTTTAGGTTGAATCTGGCCTGAATTCTTTTATTTTACTTCTGTATAATCTTTAAATTGCTAGAAAGTTTGAAGACAGGTAACTTGTACTGTTTTCAGAATATTCATGTTTTAGAAGTTTGTAAAGGAGAATATTCCCTCGAGCGTCATCTGATGATGAAATTTTTTGTGGAATTCACA
Organism: Rosa rugosa; assembly: GCF_958449725.1. Taxonomy (NCBI): domain Eukaryota; kingdom Viridiplantae; phylum Streptophyta; class Magnoliopsida; order Rosales; family Rosaceae; genus Rosa; species Rosa rugosa. Next base: position 60,046,792 of record NC_084821.1, on the reverse strand, counting down.
TGTTTGGTTTAGAAAATTTCAGTTATTTTTTGGGGTTATTTATGCTCTTTATAGTCTATAAACAAGCATGGTGTTGGGGTATCTATTTGATGGCCACTCCTTTGCTGTTTTTGCTACCAGTAGCTGCAATGGATTATTTAATGTTACAGGTAGAAAGATAAACTATTTTCCTCTAACAATGGTATAGGGATGTTCCTCTATATTTGGAATGGGCTCCTGGCAATGTTCTTAGTCCAATTTCAACAGCTGAGAGCAATGAAAAGAAGCATTCTGCTGTTGCTGAACATAATCCACTGGTGGAAGGAACTCCTGATGATCTTGATCTTGATCCTGATAGAGTTGAGGTTTGGTGTCTCTATGCATTTTCTTTCATTCAGCTTTCTCCCTTCTCCTCTGTAGTCTTCACATGTTATCTCCTAAATACAGTGTTCAAAAATCACAATCCTTTGCACGCAACACCACTTTGTTATCAATTGAACAGACACAATTAGTATATATTAGGAAGTAGTTATTTCTTCAAGTGTTTATAATGCTGCCTTTGTCGGTGTGGTTGGTGTCACCCAGCATAGAGATTCTGGGCCTTGCCTCATTTGTATAATGTTTATATGTGGTCTAGCGTGTAGCTCAGAGAGAGGGATCCTGTGTAAAACACCACAAATTTTCTCTGTTTCTGGATTGGACTGAAAACTGGAAACCTATTAAGGAGATATCAGAAAATAAATTATGTTAGAAAGTTTTGGGATTGGTTAAAAGAAATTTTGATTCTTGGAATTGCCTAAGTTTTGAAGTCTAACGGTTAGTTATTAAGAGGTATCTGGACATGATTGTTGTTATTATGGTTTTTGAATTGTAACAGGACCAATTTTTTTTATGTTCAATATTGTATATGGCATTTGATGGTTTAAAGTTGACATAATTCGGTTTAGGCTCAATTCGCATAACAAACAATAATGTGATGAAAACTTCAGTTATAGTGTTGGAATTTAATTGATTCTCCATTACCAATTGGTGCTAGGATAGAATGCTGTTTTTCTTGCATAGCTTTGGGATTGTGGGCACGTCTTGCTTACGTTTTTTTTTTCCTCTCACTTTCCTTGTTCTTCTGTTACATCTTGCTTATCTTTTGTCTACCTAATACACAACTATTTTGTGCTTCCAGTCACGAACTCTATATGTCAAGAATTTGAACTTCAAGACATCTGATGAGAGCTTGAAGAAGCATTTTGAACAAGTGAAGGAGGGAAGAATATTGAGCGCCAAGGTGATAATCTGTTTCTGTAGAAACATTACTAATATTATTTTCTTGATATATTTGTATGATGCATATCATGTTTCTCTATGTGCAGGTGAAGAAACACTTGAAAAAAGGGAAGAATCTTTCAATGGGATTTGGTTTTGTAGAATTTGACTCTGTGGAGACAGCCACAGAGGTTTGCAAGGGTTTACAGGTGAAGCCAAGAGTCCGGTCAAAATTATTTGCTTCTTATATGCAATTTATGGAAATTAATTCCACCTAATATTGATCTTTTCTAGGGAACAATTTTGGATGGCCACCAACTTATTTTGCAACATTGTCATGCCAAGCAAGATGATGTGCCAAAAAAAGTTGTGAAGGACAAAAGTTCAACAAAAATACTTGTAAAAAATGTAGCCTTTGAGGCTACAAAGAAAGAGCTTCGACAGTTGTTTAGTACATATGGCGAGGTAACTACTAAATTTCTATGAGTGATAATGAAACTTAACCAATTATGGATCATCTGATTATATTTTCTGTGTTAATTGGTTTATGTGTAGAAGACGTCATTTTAACTTTCCTGATTATTTATCTTTCTGGTATGTCTCTTCAATACCTATATAGTGATAATATACTCAAAGTACATTCCTCATCATATGACAGATTAAAAGCTTGCGGTTACCAAACAGATTGGGACAGCATAGAGGCTTTGCATTTGTGGAGTTTGCCACAAAGCAAGAGACAGAAAATGCCATCCAAGCGCTTGCAAGCACACATCTGTACGGTCGCCATCTGGTAAGGCATCAAAAGTATTATAGACATGGAGGATTCTTCTTTATAATGTAGAAATCAGCTATATGACTGCTTCCTATGAACTTCAGGTTCTGGAGAGAGCAAAGGAAGGTGAGACCTTGGAAGATTTAAGAGCTCGAATAGCTGCTCAGTTCACAGATGACCAAAATACTATTTCCAGGAAAAGGAAGGCTGTCGCAACCTTGGATGAAGATAACATGAAATTTGATATGACTGAATGACGAGTGGTATTTGGCGCGTGCATTGTCTGAATTTGAGTTGTACTCTGTTGCTATAGGTTATAGTTCATCTGCTATAGTTAAGCTAGCTCCGGTTTTGCTTAGTTGGGGGGCTGGTGTGTGTTGTTTTATCACTGTGGCACTCGTTTTTGTGAGCCATGTTTTATGTATTTAAGCAAATTCTGAAGGTATGCAAATTTTAGTATACCTTTTCTCTTCTTTCGGGATTTTAGATTTAAAATCTCTTCCACCAAAACTGATAGCACCATCTTCATAATCACTAATCCAGCCCACCATCAGTAGTCCATATTTTCTAGCCCAAGTAGTAGTAGCTAAATATCCTCCAGTACTTCGGACACGTGTCGTTATCTCTAGTTGTAAGGACCACGGTCCAGAGCAGCTTAAATGCTTTGCTCTCCTCCATTTTGAGCTATGAATGAAATTATGCAGTTTGTTTGAATTCCTTTTCATTTCCTTGCTTTTCTTTCAGTCCTATAGTTTTGTAGCTATCAATCTGGTGTCAAAGCCATGACCTTGAGAGGGGTCCAAACCCAGACCCCCTTCGTCCCCATGACCAACGCTTCCATCCCACCACTACCCCCAAGTTCTTTTCCCAACTTGTTGAAGAAAACCCTATTGGAGGAGGGGGAGCTGTCCGGTCCCCAGCTCTAGTACTGGACTTGTAAACACTTATTTTCCAAAGTCATAAGTCGCATTACGCTTGCTTAATCATTCGTTGTCTCTTGACCGAAGTAAAAAAATAAGGGTTTTTGTCCATTTATCTCATTTTTAGGGATTTTTTTCCACTTACCCCATTAAGTTTTTTTAATTTCATCTTACCCAAAACACTCTAAGAAAGTCTTCCCTAATACTCCATTAAGTTTTTTTTTTTTTTTTTTTTTTGAGACTATTTTACCCTCACCCTTTTGTTACTTAGAGAGAGAGAGAAAAAAAATGGAAGAGAGAAACCATAGGAGACTTCGCTGAAGCCCCGACACCGGCCGCTGGATTCCGGTCACCGGTCATCGGATTCCGGTCAACTTCGCTGAATTCCAGCTAACTTTGTTGGAATCCGGTCACCGGTCACCGCCCGCCGGACTTTTCTGAAAACCTCGCCAGAAAGGTTTATTGCCCCAATAGACGTTTATTGCCTCCCATTGCCCCCAATGGACGTCTATTGCTCCCTAATAGAGTAAACCTCTATTGCCCCCCAATAGAACTTTCGGTCTGCCGGAATTGGAACTAATCTTCATAAAATTAGACAAATAAAACTTTGATTAAAGAAAAAAATGAAGAGATTATATCAATTCAAAACGTCTATTGCCCCCCAATAGACATTCAAAACATTTTTTTTTATTTCCTTCTGCCCCATTACTTAAAAAAAAATGATTTGGGCACCCAGAAAATACTTTGGGCACCCACAGCATCCCCCTTCGCCGGTCAGCTCCCACCATCGATCTGTAATCTCATGCACCTCCAGAACCTCAACCTCTCCAACAACTCCTTCTGCGGAGACTGATACTTGCCGGAAACAAATTCACCGACAAAATTCCGAATCGGAGCAAACCCACCGTTATCTTGCCTCTGCTGCCTAACCAAACCCACCGTCACAGTTTTGACCGGATTTGCGACTGGGAGCGATGACGACGGCGTCCCGGTCCGGCAAGTCGAGTTGAAGCAGCTCCTCGATTTTGATCTTTGCTCCGGTGGCCTGTCGGAGCTGCTTGGTAACAGAGCCGGACTTGCGAAGGTGACAGTGGGCAGAGGCTGCTGCTGGTAAACCTTGTCGGAGAGGAGGAGGAGGACAGAATATAAAGGGACCTCACTGGAAAACACGGGTAAACCTCGTCGGAGACTTGACTGTGATGAGAGAGAGAGAGAGAGAACTGGTTTTTGCAGATCGAGGAGAGAGAGAAACTGGATCGGAAGGAGGAGAGAGATAGGGAGTGGCAATGATTTGTAATTCTTTAATTGGGTTGAGGTAAAATGATCATTTGATGTTAAATTGTGTATGTGGGAACAAAAATCTATTGTTGGGGTAAATGAGATAATTTTTACTTATTTTGGTGCTTTTGGTCAAGAACGCAAAAAACAAAACAAAAAACTATACTGTTTGGACTAAGCATGCGTCCTTCTTTTCAGGGGCGATGATTGGTTTCCTAAGCAATAATACCGGGTCCAAGGACAAACCTCCTGTTAATTCGTTACATAAATTCTGTCTTTGGTTTCATGCCAACATTGAAGACAGAAACTGGAAAGAAACTTCTTAGTGCAATCACAATACAAAAACAATGGCTGATGATGCCGATGCTAAGGCTGGATGTGAGCGTATATTTAAACGCTTTGATTACAATGGTGATGCCAAAGTCTCACTGACCGAGTTCGCGGATGCACTTAAAGCACTCGGCACTTCTTCGCCGGAGGAAGTGCGTCAACGAATGGACGAGATCGATATGGATCATGATGGATTCATTTCACTGGAGGAGCTCTTCGCCTTCCAACGTGCCAACCCTGATTTAATGAAGGAAGTCATCAAGAAACTTTCACCGTAAAACGATTTGTATCATATTTATGCATCATGTCTCTCAAAAAAATTATACCTTATCGATCGCTTGTGTAAATGTGTAATATATATATATAATGTGTTACAAACATGTGTTATATATATAATGTGACGAATAATTAAATCTCGGATAAACTTCTTCTTATGTACTAATTTAGTGGTTCATGGATCATTCATAAGCTTCCCTGCCTTTATATATATAAAACTTCTAGCTTTTCTGGGTTCATTAATATATCTCTGCCTGTATTTCTGTTTTGCAAGTTATATATTGAAAATTGCTTTGCAGCTATTGAGGAATAGAGGGATCACGTGCAAGTACTTTGACCATCAATGATTCATAAAATAGTCAAACTGAGGTGATCATGAGCAAGACAAATAGTCAAAGAAAAAGATGGGAACTTCTTCTGGAATATTACAGGACCAAGGAGAGGCAAAAAGACTGCCTCAACTTTGCCAACTATATATATATATATAAACCTTTCGAGGTCATTCATACACAAACATTGACTTCAACGTATGATTTGCGCCTGTGATTATTTTGATTCTGTCTTTTATCGAAGACAAAACGAAGAGGTGGAGGTTAGGGTTGGTTATATTTGTCAAACTACTGCAAATTGTATTCATTCTTATAACGAAAGACAGCTACCCTTTGCTCAGGGACGGAACTACAGCGACCCTTTGCTCATGGACAGAACTGGGAATTAGATTTGAGGTGGGCTAAATTTACCTTATGCTGACGAAAAAAATTATTCTTAAAAATTTGGCAAAGTCTACTTTGTTTTGATGGAATATCTAAATTGCATAACACTTGTTAAAATATCATCCACAAAATGCATTTTGTTACTCAAATCTAACAATAGAAATTGAAACAATTGAAAGTTAAATATTCAATGTCAATACAAATTCAACTACTTAAGTTGTGCTATTCAGTTACCTGAAGCATAAAACTCATCGATAACTGAATTTGAATCAATAGTATCAACAATATCTCTCTCAATATGCACTGTCATTAAATCTGCAAGAAAATCATCACTCATCTTGATTCGAAGTCGGTTCGATCTTAATGAGCTTCATGGCTGAAAATGCTCTCTTTGTTGTAGCCATAGAAACAGGAAGAGTCATCACTAAACGGAATAGTCTCTCAATAAAAAAGAATGGTGTCCTTGTGTTAACAAATTCTTGACATAACTCAGAAAGGGTACATAAATCTTGAAATTCTGAGTTCAGAGAATTGATACTCAAAATGCTCCAACTGGTCTCTTAGATCATTCAAATCAGGCACATCATGAGGATAGAATTTCACAGCCAAACAACATATTTTGTCAATGTCAGATGATTGAAAATCAAATCGAAGATCCAATGCAGAACTAAGAATCAAGAGTTCCCTTGTTTGCTCATTGAATCTACTGTTTAGTTCCATCAATTAAAAATCAATTACGGCATTGAATATTTCAACATGATAATAATGCTCAATAGTGACACAATTTTGTTGTTGAGAAAGACGACCTGTACCTTTCATATGGCAAGCACTAAAATCTGGAGCATCAATTGTAAATTTGTAAGTGCCTCACAAAATGATACAACACTAGCATGCAAAGAAATGAACCCAAATATCTTCTCTCAATTTTTTTTTTTTTTAGGGGTCTTATAACTTGGTATATATATAATAAATTTTTTTCCCCCAAAATGTTGAGGTGGGCTGCAACACACCTCAGCCCACCCTTGTGTCGGTGCCTGCCTTTGCTTAACCGAAACTTATAGTTTTCAAACTACTGCAAGAATGATTTTATGTAGGTGCAAATTGAATGATTGATTACATCTTTCAAGCTTGTTCAAATAAAGGAAGACTACTGATATTAATGCAGCAAAGTATTTATTACAAGCTAGGTTAGAGAACATAATTCCCATCTGATCTATCTAAACCGATCGATATAGCGGGGAGGGATTTAGAACGCAGTCGATCATTGGACTCAGCTCATCCCAGTTGGGATTATCTGATCTTAACATCTCATATTCATTTAGATTCCAGAAGTTTATGTATGAGTTCACCATTGGATCAACTACTTCATCTTTTAAGGTCAGCTGGCCTGCTGAGATATGATTGTTCCCTTCGCACAGATGATCATTGTTAAAATTAGGAGTACTGATCCTTTCAAGTTGATCATTCTTCTGAGCAGCCGGAGCACAAAAACTTCCATCCGACTCAGAACTGCATGTTTTCGAACTTGAATCAGCTGCACTTTGCTTGGAAGTTGTCTTCTGCCAATTTGTTTCATACTTTCTAGAAGAATTGTTTCGTTTCAAAATTCTGCATAGGGTCCAAACTTCCTGCAAAAATCATCCAAAAATTATATTATTTTCAATGCATTGCACACATATACACAAATAACATGGAAGACGTACATGTTATTTTTAGATTGTCCTTCTGTTTGAACTACTAATAAGGTGAAGTATTCTTAAAATGTGTAATCTAGATATCCTACGTTTATTGAGTGACCGCACAACATGTTACATATCTAATGAGAGAAGAAACAAGATTGTTAAATTTTACATAAGATTGATAATCTTACAGCTTCTTGAGTAATGTCATTGATATTAGAATTAGCACCAGTGCTTGCATTAGTAGCTGGAAGACGAAATTCGTGCATCATCCAATCTGTTTTGGTACCCTTTCCAGCACTTCCTCTATAGTATACTAGGGATTTCTTTAAGCCAATGCAAGTGTGAAATTCTCCTTCAACCGAATATACAGGTTTGTCAATGCCGGTTGCTTTCCAAAACCCAGATTTTGTGACCCTATTAGGTCTTATGCTATTTCTGTATTTCTTTCCCCTTCTGCAAAAGAAGTACCACTCCTTCTCCCCAACTAAACCACTAGCTTCTGCATTTCACCATAGAGAGAACCATAAGCATATATATATACTATTACCAAATGTTTAGTTGGCAAAAAAAAAATAAATTGTTTTAGTAATGTTCTCACTGTACACTATGAGTACATATACAAGCTGTTCGCACTAATTCCTTTTTTTTTTTTTTTTTTTTGAGAAGATTCGCACTAATTCCTAGAAAGCTTTTTACACCCTTCGATCTGGAGTACACATATACTGTAAATAATGACACTGTTATTTGCATGTGCCTTTGCCTTCAAAGGAGTGCAAGAAGCTTACTGGAGAGTGCAATCCCTCATGTTTACTCTTTGCTTTACTCGCAAGTTATCTAAATATATAAAATTGATCAACATAGTGAAAATAACTAGTGATGAAGTAGAAAAGGAAGCATAAAGAACATACTTGGAAGATCCCAGGGATCATATTTGTAGATGTCAATAAGTTTGATGAGCTCAAGACGAATAGGTTTGTTCTCCACCTTCCTCCTGAGGTAAAACCTCACAAGTTCTTCATCAGTGGGATGAAAGCGATACCCCGGAAGATAGTCTGCATCATCCTTAGTGTTGTTAATCGAATCCCTCATCATCATCTTCTGCACTTCCATTTTCTGTTTAGCTTCTTCCTCTTGGTGCCTTCTGATCATTATATATATTGTCTTGAAACCTTCTTATAGCATTACAGTGTGAAGAGGGATTTGCTTGGTCAAAAGTCGTGTGATTGACTAAACCAAAGAAAATTATTGTCAGTTTTGGGTGGAGATCGATCATCGAAGGATTTGAGACTTAAAGAGATGATTGTGATTTGTGATATATCTCTGGGGTCTGATGTTTGGACCCGAGAGAAAGAAAATTAAACAAAATTGACGTGTGGATTTGAAAAAAAGTCGCTATTTAATGGAATGGAAGTCTTTGAGAGGAACAAGTTTGACTAAGTTTGCAAATTTGGTTTGTACTGTAAACCTCAGGGGACAATGGGTTTTCACTTTGTCAAAATTGTTATCATATATCTAGTACTTTAGAAGAAACAAAAAAATCATTATGACATAATTATTTCGACAACGTTTGCTAATAATTCATGGAGTAAAAATCATTTACATTATCAACTTCTAGTAGTCCGTTTCCAAAATCAAGTAGGTTTATTAGACTCTAAAACTCACGTCGAAATTAGTATTTTCATCATAAGTCACCCTTGTTAGGTACATTTGATGTTATTGATATCTAAACCTTTAGTAGTGTCATCAGTGCAATCATATATGGATCTGATTAATTTCCCCAGCTAAATTTTGCATGCAAATTGCAATTTGGCTAGCATAACATCATTAACATTCCACTGTTAGGTCGCCAAGATACTTGACCGGTTCAGTTGACTGGTACCATGACGTACTCCTCATAAATTGTAGGAGCCCAGTAAGTCTGTACGTTGGTCCAGAGGAAGACTGGCTCAACTCCTCAGCCAACAAAGAATGGTCAAACTATAAGAAACTGCATGCATTTTTTAACATACCAGCAAACCTTTTTACATTACGCAAACAAACTAGATACAATCTCCTGGAAGCTATTTAGTGCTATATAAATCAAAAGTAGAAGCTGGCAGAGCGGAAAAGAAAAGTTCTCCTTGCCAAAACTAAGCAATTTTGAGAGTGTGACGGCTATGATATTCTAAAGTATTTGTCGTAAAATTTGCTTCTTAAAAGACATGATGAACTAATAATGAAGATAATGAGTGTTTCAGCTTCAGAATATCTTTGCTGATAGTAAGCATATGAGGATCGATTGTAAAATTTTGGGTTTCAAGGCATTGACATAGTTCTGTTCTTGGTATTTTATGGACTGCTTGAAATTTTGATAAACATTGTACGATTTTCAATACCTTTAACATCACCCTGCACTCTGTTACCCTTATCCTTGTGACTTTGACTCAACCGGAGGCCATCAAGATGTAGAATTTTTCTTTCAAATATAATAATACATAAAAAATAGAGTAAAATTGACACAGGAAGACAAAGCTGTAACAAAATTATTTTTTAATAAGAAAGACAGGAAATCAAAACTCGATGTAAGGTAGAAGTGTAGAACACAATGACAATTAAATTGAATAACTAGTTTGTCAAAGTAGAAGCTTCGGCTACAATTATTTAGACATATTTTCTTCTTCATTTTCGGGTTCTTCGAACCTGTACGAAGGTTAAACCTTGAATCTACTACTAGTAGAGTGGAAATAAGCTAGGGTTTGGAGAAGAACTGCGAGGTTATTTCTTTGACATACGCAAGCAGTAGTGTTTATAGTAAGACATTAATGAAATTGATGAGCGTCAAAGTCAGATTAAGAGCCGAAGAAAGCGTTGATGGCTGCTATAAAGAACTGTATACATGTGTTGTTTCCGGTTTAAGAATATTTTTGCTGACCAAACTAAGTTAGAAAAATCTTTCTGAATCCGTGGATTAAGACAGTTTACATAATATAATGTTCGAGCCCCCCACAACTCAGGCGCTGATATGATCAAGTATGGCATGCCATGCGAGAGTTGTTAAATATTGGATCCAGTCATCATAAGAGAGTGATCGAATCGAACACATTTGCAAGTTTGTATTTGGGTTGCTTTCCATTTGAATATCTAGAGTGTTTTACTTTATTTCACTCTCAAACTTATAAAAAATGTAAACCTGGCAATGTTGCGTCGTGTTTGAAGTTTGTTTCCATGTAAACAGTACCTAAATTCTATAACAAAAACTACTATACAGAAATTAACAAGTTACTCACTACATCCGTTAAGACTAATATCTAAGTTTGATTATTTTTAGCCCGCAAATCAAATATTATGTATAAAGCTTCGTTGAAAATTACACCAACAAATATAATTTGCTATGTTATAAACATATTCTTCTTTTTTTATTTTTCTTATCTTCATTAATAAATTAACAAAAATCTTACCCACCAGTTTTAATAGATTCTTAACATGTTAATTAAGAGGTTAACCAAGAGGTACAAACAGCTAACACAATGGCTAGCTTCTTATCGTGCATAAGATATCAAATCGATCCAATATGTCAAGGACTAAGTTGCTCACTTGTTCCATCATATATCAAATTTCAACGAAAAATGCTTGTTTCCAAATTTGAATATCAAATTATGTAACCCAAAGCATGTCATTTATTCAGTCATAACTTATAATAAATTAGTTTTAGATACGAGTGATCAGTGATGCTAGAGATCTGTTAGTATAGAGTTGGCATTCATTCTCTAACAAAACTCTACTCATTATTTTGAGTTTGAAGAAGCCCAAATTTGAAGCCGAAATATAAAGCTCAATATCATGATTGTTTAATTACAATCTGTTTCACTTTGTGGTTGTCTTGTTGCCGAAGACCAACTTGAAGATCAGTTCTATTGCAAGCTTCTCCTTGCTGTCTTGTCGAAATACCAAACTTGAAGATCAGCTGCTCATGGCTCAGGTAAGCTCATGCATTGCATCTCTTTCATAAAGTCATGGTTTTTCATGGGTTCCATTCGTGTGTCAGCCATGATTAAGGGATTTGGGTGTTGGCTTCTAAGTTTGGTTTTCCAAATTGAAATTTGGAGTATGGGTTTATCTTTGCAATCTGAAATTAAGGGTATGGCTTTACCTACTCCAACTGAGCTTAAGAGGTTGATAAGTCAACTGACTTTCTTGTTCTTCCTACATACATACCATACATACTCTGTTTCTTCTCGGGCATTGAAAATATTTGGGTTTTCAATCCCTTTGCTTATCAAGAGTTTATCTCTTTGGTTTTCTGCTTTTCGATGTTCTATGTTGAAAACAATTTGAAAAACACAAAGCCATTCATGCATTCACATTCATCTCTTGCATTCCATGAGGTCATTTGGGATTGCAAGCTTCAAAGGTGAAATCTTGAAGAAGAACTTGCTGCATTCATAGCTTGTGTCTTTGTTGAGATTTCTGAGTTGTTCACTTGTGTCAACAATTAGGAAGAAGTGAGTACAAACAATTTAGTGAGTTAGTCAAGAAGGGTTGCCGCGATCAGTGCAATCACTGTGTTGTAATCTTGTAATTTGGTTTCATTAGTGATTTGGTTTTGGTCTTTCATGAGTTAAAGGCCACACAGATGTTTTCCCTCGATGTGGTGTTTACTGCGCTAACAAAAACTTGTGTTCTTTACTGCTTTAGTTGGTTTGTTTGATTGTACAATATATATATTATGTTCAATCTTTGTACTCAGGATCGATCATCCAATTGCAATCCCTGAGTAAGTGTTTGAACAAAAAAAAAATTGGTTGTGAGCCTATTCACCCCCCTCTAGGCTCCTTCTAGGATCTTCAAGATCCCAAATATTTGTACCAAATTTGGATCCCAAATGATGAAATGATGTGGCACATCATTGATTTTTTGGAACTTAATTTCCAACATTTCTCTCTAAAAAAAGATTAAATCCTTTTAACAATATGCTTTAAAGTAATAATCTATACCATTATTATTAAAAGAAGAGGTTTTGTTAGCCAAAACTAAAAATTTGAATAGATTTAACCCTGAAAGATTAAAAAACTTTGAGAATAAATTAAATCACAAGGGTATATATGACAATTATAAAATAGATTTATATTAAGAAAATAAAAAAGAAATGATCCCACAACCCCCACTTTTCTCTCCCACTATTTTCTCTCTGCAATATCTGGTTTATTTAAATAAATAAAAAAACTATTACACATGCAGAGCATGTATGAAGAAGATCGACTAGTATTAATGTTTGTGTTTGAATGCCTTGACTCTCCCCAAACCCTAGTTGTACATACTAGGGAAGTCTCAACTAAGTTTGGCACTATCGGCTGGGCCCCATCGGTACTCCCATGTACTATGCCATGGGCCGGGTTCACGACCCACCATGGCGGGGCTCATTTGGGATGCCACCCCGGGCACCCAGGGCCCTGGGCAAGGCCAGCACAGCCCAACTATTTACACAACAGGAGGACTGATATGGCATCAGAAGAACAACTAGTGTCCCACATCGAAGATGGGGGAGACTTCCTTCACATGCTCGAGTATAAAGGCATTAGCACAACCACCTTTTACGGGTAATAACTCCTTTGTCCACTATTTACTTACTACACATCAATATTAGCTTCTCACTCAGGCATCGGAGAGGTGTAAACCGTCCGGTACGGTTTACCCCTCTAAGCGTGTGTTCTTGGTACAGGATTTAGGAGGTGCATCGGTACCCCAGACGGTATAGCATTCTGCGTGAGGTACCCGGAGAAAGCCACCAGAAACATTGGCGCGCCAGATAGGGGCCTAGTCATGACTGAGCCGGAAGGAACGGCAGGAGAGGGTAGAAGTGTCGCCCGGGCACTGATATTCTCTCCGGGTACTTCATCAGCAGAAGCGCCAGGTGTTGAAGAAATTCATGGTCTCGGATCCTTGGACCCGCATGTCCCGGACCAAGTGTCTCCGGTATCGGAATTGGAATCCATGCGGGCGGAGATAGCAGCCTTCAGGGAACAATCCAGGATCGATCGGGAACAACAGAATACCGATAGGGAAACAAACCGCCTTACGCAACAGAAGATGCAGGATCTGGAAGATGAAAACACAGCGCTGGCCCGAGCACTGGACCGTAGGCACCAGCACAACGAGGCGCTCACCCAGGCCCTGGCTAGAGCATCCCAACCAGCAACAGGCGTGAACGCTGCCCAGCGGGTAATCCAAGTACCGGTAGAATTATTCCCGGAAAGCTTGAGGCATCTACCACCACCACCGTTACCACAGCCAGTACCGAATATCCCCCCGGTAACCGACGCAAACACGGCATTACTTGTGCAAATGAGCAACTCTTTGCATGCTCTGCAGGCAAGGGTGCAGGCCACAGAAAACAGGGACACCTGGAGGGCCATGGCCACCTACGAGGATCGCCCGGGTCCTTTCACCCAACAGGTTAGAGGAGCCATTCGAGCGGATCTGTCGAAGCCACTGAAGATTGACTACACGGGGGTTGGAGACCCCTACCAGCATCTACAGGCCTTCCGCTCGCAAACAAGCGCCAAGGGATATACGGATGAGGTGTGTTGTAATATGTTCCAGGAAACCTTGTCAGGGGAAGCTTTGAGTTGGTTCTACGAACTGCCGGTCGGTTCTGTAGGGAATTTCAAGGAGTTAGCTGACAAGTTTGTAGCTCGATTCATCTTACGCACCGATGGGATACACACACCAAAGGGCCTGTTAAAAGTACAGCAGGGAGAGAATGAAACTTTGAAGTCTTTTGTAAATCGGTGGCAGGCGGCTACCGCCAAGTGCCGGGACCTTAATAAGGAACTGGCCGAGCTGGCTTTCAGGAGAGGCTTAAGGCGCGGAGAATTTCTCTATGGGATTAACCATAATCCTCCAGCCAACTACGACGAGCTGATGGCCACTGCCATCAGACACGCCCAGGCCGAATTCGAAACCTACGGGGACACCCCCAGACCAGAGCTAAGGGTGCCAACCCCGGCCTCGACTGTCAAGGATGAGCCACGAAAGAGGGAGTGGGCCCATAGTCATGACAGGTCACCCCATACCTCGAGCAAAAGAAGCAAAGAGTCCTCATCCAGGACTAACAGTTATGGGACCACTCATCATCAGCGGGAGCCAAGGGTACAACAGGCCCCGCGAACACCACCACCCCCCCGGTATGAGGTGTTCACAATCCTTAACGCTTCATACGAGACTATTTGGAATGAAAGTAAGGATGAAGTACCGGGCCCACCCCCAAGGAAGTTCCCGAAGAGTAAACTTACCCAGCAAGATACCGGAAAGTTCTGCACTTATCATGAGGATGCCGGACACAATACCAATCTCTGTGTTGCTTTAAAAAATACTATCGAGTCCCTTATCCAGAGGGGCAAGCTCCAACGGTACCTGCCTGCTAAGGAGATAGGAGCGGTGGACGTGTACGGCCAAATCTTCACGATCCACGGTGGGGGCCCGAAGGAATTACATCCCCAGAGGAAGAGGCGAAATTCTAGTTTCGGTCATCCGGAAGTTTTCAACTTCCACAAGGCCCCGCGGCAAGACGGTGGTACCGGATGGACATCGGTGACATTCCTGCAGGAGGAGGAAGCCGATCTGAAAATGCCCCATGATGATCCCTTCTTAATCACGCTCCAAATGGACCATTATATAATGTCCCGGGTGCTCGTGGACACCGGGGCCTCAGTTAGCGTATTATTTCGCGATGCGTACAAAGCTTTGAACAGAGGGAGAGCCAAGCTGTCGCAGGATAATGAGCCCCTCATTAGCTTTTCAGGGGATATCGTCCAACCACTCGGATCAGATTACCTATCGATCACGGTAGGCGAAAGCCCAAATTGTTCAACCATCAAAACAAAGTTCATCGTGGTGGACTGCGTCTCATCCTATAATGCTATCCTAGGCCGACCGGCACTTTGGCGTCTGAAAACCTTCATTGCAGGTCACATGCTGATGATGAAAGTGCCAACCCCGGTCGGCATTGCTACGATCCGAGGTGACCAGGCCGCAGCGAGGAAATGCTATTCATTGACCGTATCTCGCGGTAGGGGAAAGTCTGAGATGTTGCCCGTGGCTACTAACCCTCTGACGGACAGGTACGGGGATCCCAGGGACGATACCGATTCAGACGAAGAACGGCCCGGTGCCGTAGAGGACATTGAGGAGGTGGTGCTATCAGAGCAGTTCCCGGACAGGACTGTTAAGATAGGTACTAAGCTGTCTCCGGTTATCAGGGAAAGGTTGATCTCGTTCCTCCGCTCAAACTCATCTGCATTCGCCTGGTCATATGAGGACATGCCCGGTATACCAATGGAGATAGCCACGCACAATCTTAGTATTGTCCCTTATTCAGCACCGGTAAGACAAAAGAGGAGGGCCTTCACACACGATAAGTACCGGGCTATCCAGGCTGAAGTAAAGAAGTTGATGGCCATCAACTTTGTCAGGGAAGTCACGTATCCCCGGTGGTTAGCCAACGTGGTCATGGTGCCAAAGAAATCTCAGGGATCATGGCGCATGTGTGTGGACTACACAAACCTCAACCGGGCTTGCCCCAAGGATAGCTTCCCGCTCCCGCGAATTGACCAACTAATCGACTCCACTGCTGGGTACCGGTTACTCAGTTTCATGGATGCGTTCAGCGGGTACAACCAAATCCGAATGAACCCGGCAGACGAGGAGCACACTGCCTTCACCACAGACAAGGGTCTCTATTGTTACCAGGTCATGCCTTTCGGATTAAAGAACGCAGGTGCCACTTATCAGCGACTCGTCAACTCTATGTTTGAGAAGGTTATCGGTACTATCATGGAAGTTTACGTGGACGATATGCTGGTAAAAAGTTTAACTCCGGAGGACCACGTAACCAACTTGTCAATCGTCTTCACCATCATATTACGCAATGGTATGCGGCTTAACCCGCAGAAGTGCATCTTCGGGGTCGAGGTAGGAAAGTTTCTCGGGTACATCATTAGCCACAGGGGGATCGAGGCCAACCCGGAGAAGGTGCAGGCTATATTAGACATGGTATCCCCAACCTACCGGAACGAGGTCCAATCTCTTACAGGCAAGGTGGCCGCCCTGTCAAGGTTCATCTCCAGGCTGACGGACAAGTGTACTCCTTTCTTCAAACTGCTAAAAACCCAGCACGTCGAGGTAATAGCCTGGACAGCTGAGCACGAGAGTGCTTTTATTGGCTTGAAGGCGTACTTATCAGCGGTACCTCTACTTTACAAACCTGTTCCGGGAGAAATGCTCTACATATATCTGGCGGCATCTTCAACGGCTGTAAGCTCAGCTCTGATTAGGAAGGACTCCGATTGCGAGTACCCGGTGTACTATGCTGGAAAGGGGTACACTGGTGCAGAATCCAGGTACCCGGACATTGAAAAAATAGCACTGGCTCTCTTGGTATCGGCCCGGAAGCTTAGGCATTACTTCCAAGCACATTCAATCACCGTTTTCACTAATCACCCGCTGAGGCAGGTTTTGCAGAAACCGGAGACATCGGGCAGGTTAATTAAATGGGCCATCGAGCTGGGAGAGTTCGATATCAAGTACCAACCCCGGACAGCTATCAAGGGCCAGGCAGCGGCAGATTTTATTTCTGAGGCGATTCCCTCCCATAACCCTTCCTTGGAATCACCTGAACCACTAGCCCCGGATCCGCCTCCACCAAGCACTTGGCGATTATATGTTGATGGCGCATCCAACAAGAAAACAAGTGGAGCCGGTATCCTGCTAATTAGCCCGGACGATCAAGTCTACGAGTACGCCCTCAAATTTGCCTTCAAGGCATCCAACAACACCGCAGAGTACGAGGCACTCATAGCAGGCCTGCAGATCGCCCGGGAACTGGGGGTGCAGCACCTTAGTATTTTCAGTGATTCCCAGTTAGTAGTAAACCAGGTCAGCGGTAACTTCGAGGCAAAGGAACCCCACATGTCCTCTTACCAGGCTCTGGCTCGGGCATTAGTGCAGAGGTTTACCTCCTACATTTTTACCCAAATACCGAGGGCAGAAAACGACAAGGCAGACGCCCTTGCTAAGCTTGCATCAACTTCCCCAAGTCCTACCTATGGAGCCATTAAAGTCGAAATACTCGAGAGACCTAGCACTTCTAAAACTGTGTCAGAAATATTCGCTGTGGATCACACAGCTTCGTGGATGGACCCAATTTTGAAATACATGATCGACGGCCTGGCACCGGATGATAAGGTCGAGGCCAGAAGACTGCAGTTAAGGTCAGCTCGATACACGATCATGAATGGCAAGTTATACCGGAGAGGCCACTGCTTCCCCAGTCTGAGGTATGTAACACCGGAGGAAGGTCACAAAATAATGAAGGACATACATGCTGGTGTATGCGGTAACCATGCCGGAGCCCGATCTCTTGCACACAAGACCCTAAGGGCAGGATATTTCTGGCCAACCATGTAGGCCCTAGCCCAAACAATATCCAGTTCTTGCCACAAGTGCCAAATGTATGCAAATATCCCAAGGGCACCGCCCATTGCTCTTTCCATCCTCCTGGCACCGTGGCCGTTCTGTCAGTGGGGTTTGGACTTGATTGGCAAACTTCCCACAGCAGTGGGACAATTCAAATACGCCATCGTCGCTGTGGACTATCAAACAAAGTGGGTTGAAGCAGAACCTCTTGTCGCCATCACCACGGAAAAGGTAAAAAATTTCCTGTGGAAGAACATCTACTGCAGGTTTGGAGTCCCGGACACCATAATCACGGACAATGGTACCCAGTTTGACAATGATGAGTTGAGGGCTTACACAGAGAACCTGGGCACCAGGATTCTATATGCATCCCCGGCCCACCCCCAGACCAACGGTCAGGTCGAGGCTGTCAACAAGATCATCAAGAAGATACTGAAAAAGAAGCTCGACGATGCCAAGGGTCTTTGGGCTGCTAAACTCCCGGAGGTGTTGTGGGCTATCAGGACCACGGCAACAGAGGCCACCGGAGAGACCCCATTCTGCATGGCTTTCGGGACAGAAGCGGTACTCCCTATTGAAACACATGTCCAGAGTCCCCGGATCGAATACTTCGATGCGGGTACCAACTCGGAAGGCCTACAACTCGATGCCGATTTACTAGAGGAACGAAGGGATGTGGCACACATGCATAACTTGGCTAACAAGAGGAGGATATCTCGCTACTACGATGCCAAGGTACAATCCCGCACACTGAAGTTGGGGGACTGGGTCATGAAGCAGGTCTACCCAGAGCCCCGGGGACTGGATCCATCCTGGACAGGCCCTTACGAGATCATTGAAGAAGTAGGCCCCGCAACCTTTTTCATCCGGGACATGGACGGAGTCGTATCCCGGCATCCATGGAATACCCAGCGCCTGCGGTACTATTACAAGTAGCTCCGGGAGCATCTTGTCCTAGCTTTTGCTTTTTGACCATACAGCTATGGCAAGCTACCCATCGGGTACTCATTCTGTATTTAACCACCATGTGGTATTTGAATGGAAAAATGAATTATTCAGACCATTTCTAGCATTTTTTTACCTACCCCGGACATGCCCGGACATAGCTGTTGTCAATTACTCTATTTCGGTAATAAGTGATGCAAGTAAACGCTTAAAGCAAGGTATAAAATCCTAGAAATTTTAATCCCTTTCCAATTCCCATTCAAGTTCAAAAAAAAATTTCCATTCACAAAAGGCCTGGACTACCAAGCACAGGAATCACGCCATTGTTCAAGAAAAGGACAATTCCTACAAAAAATAGGTAATAATGGTAATTTCCACTACTGCTTGCCACCGGTACTCTGGGATCCACCAGCACCGGACTTGGTTGCCACCTCCTTCTCTTTCTTCTTCTCGAGAAGGCCCCGCCTGAATTTGGCTTCATCCAAGTACCCGGCCGCCACCCACTCCTTGAACTTCATGATAACAGCCTTGTCTTGGGCAGCAGCTAGCATCGCAAGGAGCTCTTCGGAAGCCTTGTACTCCTCCACGGCCTCGTGCTTCTCCACGGGAAGACGCTCCTCCAGGTAGTCTGCCTTCTCCTTCCATGATGTGGCAGACTCTGCAGCATCCTTCTCAGAGTCCCGAGCATTTTTTACCTCATCCCGTGCCTTAGTGAGTTCACCCTCAAGCTCCGCGATCCGCTGCTTTGCCGCATCCATCTCGGTAACCAGTGGAGTCAAGGACTCAATCTTTTGCCTCAAGGAGTCCCGCTCCTTCTCCAGCTTGGCCTTCTCACCATGCAGATACTTCACCTGCCCGGAGAGATTGCTAACCTCCTCCTTCAGTTGAGTATCTTCCTCGCTGGCATCAACCGCGTACACATTGAAGAGTGCCTGCAAACACACCGGTTAAAATATATATACAATAAATATCGGTCGCAAGAGTGAAGCAAACCCATACCCGCATCATAGATTCCCGACGATACGGCGATTCTCTTTGGGGGTATTGTCCTTGGCCCGCACCCGGTCGAGGTCAATATCCTTCAGGTCACTAAGCATGGACCGCACGAATTTTTCATCAGCAACCCCGTACTCACTCAGCAGCTGCTTGATGGGCTTCTTAGGGATTACCGGAATGGCAGGAGACAGTAGGCTAAGTGAAGGCGACGCCTCGGGTACCGGAAGTTCTTTCTTTTGCCTCTTCGCACCGGATCCTTTAACGTCCCGGCCGGTATAGGTAACCTCCTGCTTATCACCTCGGTGCCGGTGCCTATGTGACCTCTTCTTCTCCCCTGGAAGCAGGGCCTCGTCGCTCCCAGTGGACCGAGAAGAAATGGACACGGCGAGCGGTACCTTCTCCCCTCCGGGATCAGCTATGGTGATAATGTCCGCGGCAGAAGGCTGCTCGACTTGAGTCGCGGGAGCATTGGGATCAGGTTCCCCATATCCCGCGTCAGTGATCTCCAGAAGGGTCTCTTCAATGGACCGACCCGTAGCCTTCGACCCTAGGTCGACCTCAATATGCAGGGCGTCTTCTCCCTGGCTCATCAGCATATCCATTCAACTGGTTATCGTCCATTCTGTCCTCCTCTTTGCCTTTCCGGGGTTTCCTCTTCGGCGCTTTCACTACAATCAGTTCCAAAGTTAGTAAAAAAAAAAAAAGCCAAAAGAAAAGCCAAAAATTTCTTTCTTTTAAAGCCTCACCAGGGAGCCATCCTAGCCCTAGCCTATAAAGTATAGAATGCCGGATAAATCTATAAGAGCTCCTCTCTTTCTCATTCCAAACAGAGTATACCCGGGCTATCCTCTTCCTTTCCACCTCAGATAAAGTGTAGGCCTGGTCCCCGATTGCTTGGAAAGTACAGGTCAGATGCCACTTCTTATTTTTAATCTGCCATCGCCCACCAGCTAGAAACACTTTATTCCTCCACCTTTTGCTCATCGACGAGGGCATGTCGGTAACTAATGGTTCGTAATCCCTAGCGGCAAATGTCACCGTACCCGCACAGGACAGCTTCCTTGAGTACAGGATCCTGTGTACCGCGCGGAATTCATTTACGGAAGGCCACCCTTGTTGGCACAAGTCCCACATGGCCATCATACTATATATTTGGCGAATTGCATTCGGGGTCAACTGCCCCAGTGACAGGTTCAGCATCCGCAATAGATACTGTAGGCACCGGGGCAGCGGTAGCGATAACCCTTGGTGGAACTGGTTCTCGTGCAGCGCCACCCACCCCGGAGCAGGATTCGCGGCCATCTCTCCATCCTTGAGAGGCCTAAGCTCTACTGCGTCCGGTATTCCCCACTTCAGTCGCATGGCGATGATCTCCTTCATCGTCATACTTCTCCCGGGTTCGTCGCATACGGTCCCGTCCGTAAGTGTATACCTAGGCTTCGGTATGCCCTCGGGGATTGCCACCGTGACTACACGGGCCTCCGCAGATCCATCCTCGCTCTCACCCTCGTCGGACTCCTCACTGCTCTCCGAGAACACCCCCGTCGAGGACCCGGTATTCTCTGCTAATTGACCTACTGAAGCTAGGTACCGATCGATATCCACTTTAGTTTGCCTGGCAGACGACTGGTATGACGATCCCGTATCCCCACCCTTGGTTTCTGATTCCATCCTAACCACGATACCGGAAACCTCAAAACTCGCTATATCTGGAATCAGAAGCACAAGGGTTAGCCTAACCAGATCTAAGACCACGTTGAAGCGCGGATCACTCCCCACTTCAAGCAAAACCCAGAAATTCAAAGCAAAACCCAGAAATTCAAGCAAAACCCAGAACTTCAAGCAAAACCCAGAACTTCAAGCAAAACCCAGAAACACAAGCAAAATCGAAGCAACCCGAAACCCACGCCAAACTGAAACACAAAAAAAAAAACCAAAAAAACCAAACCACATTCTCTTACCTCTTTTCCGGCAGTCGCTAATCTGGCCAAAGCTTTCGTCTTCACTCCTCACAGTGACAGCAACAGAAGCACAAGGGGAGAGAGGGCAAAACGCAAATTCTCAGTTCTCAGAATTTCGGAAAAAGTGAGAAGGGAAACAGTCTGTTTCCCTCTTAAATTCAATCTCCAAAGCATCAGGGCCGTTGAAGCCGAAAAGCCCACAACCACAGGATCACTACACGTGTCCCACGTCTCGAAAACCGTCAGTTGAGGGGACGGGCATTTATTGCACAACTCAGTATGCCCCACGTGGCTGACATGCACCGCCTACCCCATCGGGTACCATGAGGCTCCAAATCTCTCTACCCCATCGGGTATCAGAGCCACATCCTCTACCCCATCGGGTATCAGAGCCAAGTCCTCTCTCTACCCCATCGGGTATCAGAGCCAAGTCCTCTCTCTACCCCATTGGGTACCGGAGGCTCACATCCTCTACCCCATTGGGTACCGGAGGCTCACTTCCTCTACCCCATCGGGTATCAGAGCCAAGTCCTCTCTCTCTACCCCATTGGGTACCGGAGGCTCACATCCTCTACCCCATTGGGTACCGGAGGCTCACTTCCTCTACCCCATCGGGTATCAGAGCCAAGTCCTCTCTCTCTACCCCATCGGGTATCACAGCCAAGTCCTCTCTCTACCCCATCGGGTATCAGAGCCAAGTCCTCTCTCTACCCCATCGGGTATCAGAGCCAAGTCCTCTCTCTACCCCATTGGGTACCGGAGGCTCACATCCTCTACCCCATTGGGTACCGGAGGCTCACTTCCTATTCCCCATCGGGTATCAGAGCCAGTTCCTCTCTCTACCCCATCGGGTATCAGAGCCAAGTCATCCTCTACTCCATTGAGTACCGGAGGCTGACATCCTCTACCCCATTGGGTACCGGAGGCTCACTTCCTCTACCCCATCGGGTATCAGAGCCAAGTTCTCTCTCTACCCCATCGGGTATCAGAGCCAAGTCCTCTCTCTACCCCATTGGGTACCGGAGGCTCACATCCTCTACCCCATTGGGTACCGGAGACTCACTTCCTCTACCCCATCGGGTATCAGAGCCAAGTCCTCTCTCTCTACCCCATTGGGTACCGGAGGCTCACATCCTCTACCCCATTGGGTACCGGAGGCTCACTTCCTATTCCCCATCGGGTATCAGAGCCAGTCCTCTCTCTACCCCATCGGGTATCAGAACCAAGTCATCCTCTACTCCATTGGGTACCGGAGGCTTACATCCTCTACCCCATTGGGTACCGGAGGCTCACATCCTCTACCCCATTGGGTACCGGAGGCTCACTTCCTATTCCCCATTGGGTATCAGGGTCAAGTCCTCTCTACCCCATTGGGTACCGGAGGCTCAACCCTCACCCTATCGCAGCGTGTAGATTAACTACCTACAGCGTAACCCGCTCAAGATATCCCTTGAACGGGAACTTGGGGGACTCCCTATAGGCACACTAGTGCCAAACTTCCGAGACAATAATAAGTCCCCACCCAAGAAACATCTTGAACGGGAACTTGGGGGACTTGTACATACTAGGGAAGTCTCAACTAAGTTTGGCACTATCGGCTGGGCCCCATCGGTACTCCCATATACTATGCCATGGGCCGGGTTCACGACCCACCATGGCGGGGCTCATTTGGGATGCCACCCCGGGCACCCAGGGCCCTGGGCAAGGCCAGCACAGCCCAACTATTTACATAACAGGAGGACTGATATGACATCAGAAGAACAACTAGTGTCCCACATCGAAGATGGGGGAGACTTCCTTCACATGCTCGAGTATAAAGGCATTAGCACAACCACCTTTTACGGGTAATAACTCATTTGTCCACTATTTACTTACTACACATCAATATTAGCTTCTCACTCAGGCATCGGAGAGGTGTAAACCGTCTGGTACGGTTTACCCCTCTAAGCGTGTGTTCTTGGTACAGGATTTAGGAGGTGCATCGGTACCTCAGACGGTATAGCATTCTGTGTGAGGTACCCGGAGAAAGCCACCAGAAACACTAGTCTCTAGAGCTTTGCGTTCCATCAATGGTGGACGGCGTCGGCCTCCTTACTAGGCCACTTATTGATGGCCCTCCAACGCCGATCTTATGCGACGACCACCAAATCTGGCCTTCAGTGTTTCATCACTATGTTTGGTTCGTGCCGAAGTGAAATAGTTGATGTGGATGAGATTGATCGGGGGTCTAATTCGATGAGACTCAAGGCTAGATGGGTGCGAGAATGGGATTGTTCGATTCGCCCGTGTAGGGCTCGGCTCAAATCGGATCTAATTAGGCCTCATCACAAAGCCCGCGGATCAATTGGGCCGATGGAGGCCCGCCGGCCCTGAGGGCTAAAAGCCCGGCTCGGCCCGTTAAAAAGCCCGCCTCAGTGGGTAGTGGGCCGGCCCGCCAAAAGCCCGCAAAACCTGGCCCGGCCCACTAGGCCAGGGCCGTAAAAGCCTGTAAAATATTATATATATATATATATATATATATATATATATATATATATATATATATAGATATTTGTGTGTGTTTATAAATATATATATATACACACACACACGTATAGATTTATATTTGTGTGTGTTTATATATATATATATATATATTTGTGTGTGTGTGTGTGTGGAAGTTTTTATACTTCTATATAGAATATGTGCATTAGTGCATATATATATTCTACATATCGGTTGACCAATTCGATTGGATTCGAAAATATGGTGAAATTGGCTAATTTTTTTACCACACTCATAATTTATTGTAATAAACTCATCCAACGGTCGGTTTTTTCATTTTCTTTGAATTGATAGGGGTTGCTCTTTGGAGTGTATGATATATAAATATAGGTTTATAAGAGTAACTAAGTTTGACCTAGTGGATCGAATTCGAAACGAGAACCAAATTTGCTGAATTTTCTACAACCACCATAAAACATTACAATCTCTCCATCGAGCGGTTGGTTTCTCCGAATTCATTTTTCACTTCATGGTTGCTTTAGAATGAACCTCAACAATTTAAATGTAATGTATAAGTCATACAACTTTAGGAGGAAAATTGATATAGGCCAATGTGTTTGTAATTAAAATTAATTTTTTTTAATCTCATGTCCACACACATCCATCGATGGAATATTTACAGACGTGATGTGAAAAAATAAGCACGTTTCGCGGTCGTCATGCCATCGGTCAACCAAGAAAACATACAAGTGACGACGGTTGACCAATTCGATCGGATTTAAAAATATGGTGAAATTGGCTAATTTTTTTACCACACTCATAATTTATTGTAATAATCTCATCCAACGGTCCATTTTTCCATTTTCTTTGAATTGATAGGGGTTGCTCTTTGGAGTGTATGATATATAGATATAGGTTTATAACAGTAACTAAATTTGACCTAGTTGATCGAATTCGAAACGAGAATCAAATTAGCTGAATTTTTTACAATCACCATAAAACATTACAATCTCTCAATCGAGCGGTTGATTTCTCTAAATTCATTTTCCACTTCATGGTTGCTTTAGAATGAACCTCAACAATTTAAATGCAATATACAAGTCATACAACTTGAGGAGACAAATTAATATAGGCCAACATCTTTGTAATTAAAATTGAAATTTTTATCTTATGTCCATGCACATCCATGGATGAAATATTTACAGACGTGATGTGAAAAAATAAGCACGTTTCGCGGTCGTTATGCCATCGGTCAACCAAGAAAACATACAAGTGACAACGGTTGACCAATTCGATCGGATTCGAAAATATGGTGAAATTGGCTAAATTTTTTACCACACTCATAATTTATTGTAATAATCTCATCCAACGGTCCATTTTTCCATTTTCTTTGAATTGATAGGGATTGCTCTTTGGAGTGTATGATATATAGATATATGTTTATAAGAGTAACTAAATTTGACATAATTGATCGAATTCGAAACGAGAATCAAATTAGCTGAATTTTTTACAATCATCATAAAACATTACAATCTCTCAATCGAGCGGTTGATTTCTCTAAATTCATTTTCCACTTCATGGTTGCTTTAGAATGAACCTCAACAATTTAAATGCAATATACAAGTCATACAACTTGAGGAGACAAATTAATATAGGCCAACATCTTTGTAATTAAAATTGAAATTTTTATCTTATGTCCATGCACATCCATGGATGAAATATTTACAGACGTGATGTGAAAAAATAAGCACGTTTCGCGGTCGTTATGCCATCGGTCAACCAAGAAAACATACAAGTGACAACGGTTGACCAATTCGATCGGATTCGAAAATATGGTGAAATTGGCTAAATTTTTTACCACACTCATAATTTATTGTAATAATCTCATCCAACGGTCCATTTTTCCATTTTCTTTGAATTGATAGGGATTGCTCTTTGGAGTGTATGATATATAGATATATGTTTATAAGAGTAACTAAATTTGACATAATTGATCGAATTCGAAACGAGAATCAAATTAGCTGAATTTTTTACAATCATCATAAAACATTACAATCTCTCAATCGAGCGGTTGATTTCTCTAAATTCATTTTCCACTTCATGGTTGCTTTAGAATGAACCTCAACAATTTAAATGCAACATACAAGTCATACGACTTTAGGAGACAAATTGATATAGGCCAACATCTTTGCAATTAAAATTGAAATTTTTATCTTATGTCCACGCACATCCATCGATGGAATATTTACAGACATGATGTGAAAAAATAAGCACGTTTCGCGGTCGTCATGCCATCGGTCAACCAAGAAAACATACATATAACGACGGTTGACCAATTCGATCGGATTCGAAAATATGGTGAAATTGGCTAAATTTTTTACCACACTCATAATTTATTATAATAATCTCATCCAACGGTCGGTTTTCCCAATTTATTTAAGTTGATAGAGGTTTCTCTTTGGAGTGTATGATATATAAATATAAGTTTATAAAAAATATTATCTTTAAAGATTTATTTGTAAATAAAGCCCGCAAGGCCCGCCCCGAAAAAGCCCGCAAGGCTTAGCCCGGCCCGGCCCTAAAAAGCCCGCGAGGCCCGCATTAAATGGATGGACTTGGATCTTTCAATTTACAATAAAGCCCGGCCCGGCCCGACCCGCTATTATTTAAAAATGGAGTAAGGCCCGCTACCAATGGGCCGGGCTCGGCCCGGCCCGTTAATGAGGCCTAGATCTAATATGTGTTGGAGGAACGCAAACTGTATCACGGAGGGAACACCTTTTCTCCAACCCAATTCTACTGGCGGCGGGGAACTGCAGTGCTGACCATGGTGGTCTGAAAGCCTTGGGTGACCGGCGGAGCCATGTATCCAGTCCCCATACCAGAGTGGCGGGCGTCATTGCACTCCGACCTGCAAGTGTGTCCGGTGCGATGGCCGTACTGTTTGAAGCTGTGCACGCTGGCGAGGCCAAGGGTTTCCGGTATGCAGAAGCGACAGCGAAAAGCCCCCACCTAGTGGCGGCAGCGGCGAGTGGATTCATGCAGCGTTTGGATCGTGCTGCAACAAGTTCTTCTGCGTCTCGATTGGATCCAATGTCAGCAAAGGCAAGGATCGGTGCATGGTGCAGCAGGGGTGCCCAAATCAATTTTGAGGCCCATGATAGTTTTGTGGCCCAAATTAGTGTGAGTGGCCAGACCAATCAGGGGGCCCAAACATAATTCAGATTGGGGGTATAGGGTGTCCAAAACAATGGGCCTTTATGAGGATCAAACTAATGGGCTCTAGTTCTCTAGGGTTTCTTATTTGGGATCCTAAAGGTTTGATCAGAGAAACTGTTTTTCTGTTTGACATATGGAGTACTAGCGAATCCTCTAGAGTAGTACTGAAGGAGGCTTCAAGCTGTTTTTTAATAAGTGAGCGTTGGATGTTCAATGAATGGACCTATCTATATGTACCACTGTCCATACTAGCACAACTTCTTATTCCGTCTATTAATGGCAGCGGAAGGGTATGTAATGGCCATTCTGGCTTGAGATTAGTATAAGTTCCTTGTGGTTTGATAACACTCCAAGAATGTATTCTGGATGTGTTCATTATGATTGTAATCAACTCTATTGAGTTCTAATTTATAAAGTTATTTCCTTGATTAAAAAAAAAAAAAGGCTAGTATTAACAATAATAAAAAACCCTAAGACTTGATTCCCATAACTCATGCCAGGTAGGAATAGAATTTTTCAGACTTGCTAGAATTGTATTCTGTCTATTAGCTAAATGAGTTTCCATCGTCTTCTTTCCTGATCATGATGTGATTGAGGTATTTAATCCAATTGGATTTTATATGGATTTTCTAATTGTGTGTTGTTTTTTAGTTGGTATGAAGGAGGAAGACATATATAAGTACGGTGGATGATCTGGGATTGTGGTTCTTGTTATTATTATATACATTTTCACTCATTTCCTTCATATTATAACTGCCATTGAAAATGAAAAAAATACAACAATTAATTAATTCATTGCTTTCATGAATACATAGATGTATGTGGTGTAATTTAGATCTACAATTTTTTTTTTGTTAATAAAAATCTATTAGCCGCATCCATGGCAGAGCCATGCAATAGCTTGAAAGAACAGAACTGGAGGGGAGGGGTTCTTCTGCTGTTGAAATCATTAATATAAGTAATATATGAATATTTATTTATAATGATAAAATTATAAGAGGGAAACCTTGCTGGAAATTACTATGTCTAAAATGATGATGTGGCACGTTATTTAGTATTGATATTTGGTATAATTTTTTTGTGTCTCAAGCAATTTCGTTTAGATACAATGATGCATTCAGATGACACATCATTTAGTGAACAAATTTAACAGAAGAATTCAAAATTAGTAGCGCTGCTCAATTTCGACATGTGTTTTCATGTTCCTAAATACTCAAACTTTGAATGGGCTTGAGCCTTTGCAGCTTTGAGTTAAACTCTTTTCGATCCGGCCCTGTTGTCTGTTGAGTTTTGGTCCAATGTGAATTTCAAATCCAAAGAGTCACAAGAGTCATTTCATATCAAGAAAAGCCATCATAACTGAGATTCTATGGTTGTGCTCTTTAAGCTGTAAATCAACCAGTGTGGACTCCCAGTGGACCAACACACTCAGCTCAACGGCCATGGAATTCGCTTCCTGCTCTATTCTCAGGCCTCAGTCCTTCTCAACCATCTTTCACGATACCAGCTCTCACCTCTACGCTTTACCCAAGAACCATCTCAACTTGCCCTCTCCATTTTCCCCGGCTCTCCCAAAAAACTCAACCTTTCCCGGAAAATGTCTCCACTTTCATCGCTTCACTGCTTTCAGCTCACTTTCCGGCGCCGATGGGCAGAACCCATCTCAGGAACTCGCTGTTCTTCTTGAAGTTGACGGGTAACATTCTCTTTCTCTCACACCTAACTAGTTTTTCATTGATTTTACTGTGCCTTGAATTGAATGGTGTTCTTAAACGTGATGATTTACTTTAACTTGCATAAAGTTTACTGCTTTACCTGAGTTTTTTTTCACTTGGTGCATGTTTAGTTTGCATTGTTGTATTTGGTTCTTATATTGCTTCTAATTGAATCATAGAACTTGAGTGATTGGCTAGTTACACTTCTTTGGAAATTTTTCAATTTCTTGACCAAGTTGGTTGCATTTTCAAGCTATATGCTGAGTCATATTGGTTCTTACCAGCTCCCTTTTCACGTACTTCTTGTCCTAAAAGTTAATGATTGGCCTAGAAACTTAAGCCGATATGCAACATTATCATGCTTATTAAGTTGATGTTGGTTCTGCTCGAAGACTTTTTCTTGATGAAATCTCTTTCTTTCAGGGTTCTTATGGATGCGTATCGTTTGGGTAACCGCCCAACCTTCAATGTAGGTGCGCAGATGCAGTAATTATGTGAAAATTTCATGGAAGGATTCAGTATATATGTATGAAGTATGCAATTATGTGTCTATCTCACGCTATTATCTTCTTGATATTGTCAGCATTTAAAAAGCTCGGGCTTGACTGTGCAAACTGGACTGAACCTGTTTATTTGGACCTCCTAAGGTGCGACAAAAAAGTTATGAGCAATTTCTTCCACAACATGTCACTTTGTTTCTTTTGGGAAGTTATCTAATTTTTTTTTGCAATGGGAAACTCCTAAAATTGAAATCGGGACTTGCTTGAGTGTAGTATGACATGCGTGATTTGCTCCAAATCGCAATAGTTTTAGTTACTTTAGTGACAACGGCATGTATGCGTATGCATGTGCATCTGGTCATAAAAGTTTGTCCATATGGTGTGTCAAACACTTGTGACTCAGATTACCTTCCTCTTCTGTGCAAACATGCTTTGCCTTTTCCCTTCTTATTTAGTTAACTGTTGGAATGTCTGGATCAAGGTTTATTGACTTTGACGATCTGAAGTTGTTCAGTGCGGTTTTATGTTAATTTTTCAGGAAGTGTGCTGGTGATGAGGAAAAGATGCTGATCATGTATTTTAATCGGGTGAGTTCCTGTTTGTTGTCTTTGGAATAGCTTATTGTAGCTCTTTGAAACTTTACTTCATCTGTATTCACTCTTTTTTATCTTTTTTCTGCTTTGCAGATTGGTTGGCCCTCGTCATTGCCCACTACTGAGAAAGAATCATTCATAAAAAATGTTCTGCAAAAAAAGGTATGCATATATACGATGACAATCTAACTAGGACCTAAGCTACAGATTTAGGTTCAGGGTTCAGGGATGCATCTCAATATTTCATCTAACAGCTGAGGTGGCTGCATAATGTGTTTAATGTGTTGATAAGATTCTGATCATTGATCAAAGAGTCAAAGAAATTTTAAACACTTTGATTTACTTTTTTGATCATGTATGCCTGCTAAGCTAGAAGAGAAACTGTCTAGAAATTTTAAATGTAGGTCTGATACTTTCGGTTACTCTAATATTGTCAATATTGGACTTATATTTTATTTTTTCAGGGCCAATTATTTAATTCAGAAAAATATTAGAAACCTTATGTGATGTTAGCTTGAATATTATCCATTACCTTAAAGTAGCTTAGAATGAATTGAGAACTAAATTTGATGCACCTCTGGAAGATTCTACCTATAATTATGTTGATTTTACAAAAAAGCAATAGCTGCTGTGAGTTTAGCTACAAACTCTTATTGCACTTGATAGCTCATTTTTAATCTTACAATACAACGTAGAAGACATTTAATAAACAGTAGGTATGGAAAACTGGATATAATACTATTATTCACGTTGACAGTGATGTTGGACCTACATTTATTTTGATGTTCATGTCTACAAAATTGGTTTAGTAATGAGTTCTTTTTATATCATCATCTTTAAATTTTTAATCATATTATCAAATTATGCGTTGCTGAAATATTTTGGATGGTCATGCAATCTTTTAGCGCTACCCACTAAGAATGACACCAGCTAATTGATAATTGGTTAGTTTTGACAGAAAATAGCAATGGATGAGTTTCTGATGTCCAATAGTTTACCTTTACGACCTGGACTTGAAGAGTGAGTTGTCTTGTCCTGATTTTGTACGTTGTGCATCTAGAGCTTGTATTTTCTCTGATTGAAACTAAAAGATATATATGAAGTATCCTCGACATCCCCCTCTCTTATATCATAGGGTGTATCTTGCAGATCTTCGGCTAGTGTTTCTCTCCGACTTATGGTGAATGTTAATGTAGTGTGAATTAATTGGATTCTTGATTAATAGTATGAACCCTCGATCAAAACTTATGTATTAATAAATCCATATAATTCGATGACCATAACCAACCCACTGTTGTAATGATTCTCGATCTGCATGTACTCTATCTTCATAGGTTTGAATAGCCTAGATGGAAACCATTTTGTAAAACCATAAATGACAGTTTACCCAAATAGCATTCTTGGTTCACCTATTCCTTTTGGGTTTTGAAAATTTTGAACAAGAATAGAAGGATAAGTAAACTTAGGAGTATGAAGGGTAAAAGTTCCACCATAGTCAATACATCAAAATCATAAATCCTGTGGGAATGTTGTCAGAGAAAGATGTGAATATGTGATATTCTATGTAGCTTGCTTGTTGCTGCCAACAGATGAAAATGCTGTTGTGTTCCTTTGAGATTTCTCTACCGCATGATTGATCGTCAGAAGTTTGCGCTAGGGCAAGTCCTTAGACATGTTGGAGTGTTTTGGTTGAGAGTGTTGGTGAGATGTCCCAGTACTAGGCACAAAGTTAGAATTGAAGATTCACTGCATGACAAAACCCTCAATCAGTTTGGTGTATCAGTTAACTTAGAGAGACCTCCCTACACATTTCAACATAGGCTTGGTTTTGCCAATTTTGCATTCCTTTTGTGTCCATCAGCATCAAACAGTAACACTCCTATTTCTGATTCCCATTTGCAGATTTATCGATGATGCATACAATGAAGGAATACCTGTGGTCATATTGACATCATATAGTAAAAGTGGGGATGCAATTTCCAGGTAATAACCATCAATTATTTATTTATTTGTTGACATGTTTACCAACGTGCTATGGCTTTTGGATATATACAATATACTGTAGCCATTGTTGGACTATTTTAAGGTTGTCATTGTGGCAGTGGTGTCACTGAAGTTGGTGCCATGAGGAATTCAGCCACTGATAGCTCCTAGTCTTTTTTCAAATTTCTGCAATATCACAGATTCTAGAGTTGTTGCTTGATAGTTTATATGTTTTCCATTTTCGCAAATACAACATGGAATTATGCTCAGTAAATCCAATTGAAATTCGCTGATTTTCTTTATTTATATGTATGTATGGGTTACAAAGCCGAAGGATTGTTTCGATAGGAAAACAGGTACACTTTGGCTGTAAGGGCTGGTGGGAATATAAGCTTCTTACTTATAAGAGTAAACTGATATGTGACTAGATTGATTAGTGACAGTCTAGAAAGGTTTATGGAGTTACACCCAATAAAGATTATAAATGTTTAACTATATCCAGTAGTGTTTGCACTAGTCGTGTGGGACTCCCCTTAGCTCAAGCTTGAATCACGGCAGTGAAGCTAGGTAGTTTAATCCTCATTGAAGATATGACTCCCTGTTTTTCAATGTAATAAACTTTTGTTGACCAAAAAAAAAGAACGTACTATTTGTTGCTTTATAAATAGTATAAGTTGTTTCTTCTTTTTCATGGTTTTCTTTTACAAACACTTTATCCTTATCACCACCCTACTGGTTCCAGTTCAGCATGCTCTAGTTTGCTTGTTATGTGATCAAGCTAATACTCCAACTTTCTCTTTATAAATGTCAGATCCATCATTGAAAAGCTTGGCCAAGAAAGAATTTTGAAGCTAAAGATTGTTGGAGATAAGGAGGTGGAAAAGAGTTTATATAGTCAAGTAGTATTTGGTAAAGTCTTTTCTTCAGGTGTGGATGAGGAACTAGCTAAGGAGGCAATGAAAGCAGGTAGACTCCCTATCTAGTTTAATAGAAATGTAAATGTTTTGTGATATACATTCTTTTAGTCCAAAAGGATGGTACTAAAGGGGTCTGTTTTTGCTTTCTGGTCCAGTTTCTGCTGAGAAACAAAGGATTGCAGAGGAGGTTGCGTCAATGCTAAAGTTGAATGTAGAGATTGATACTACCTCATCAGAAAGGTTAATCCATTTTTCTTTTGTACCTTTTGTTACTACATTTTGCTTGCATTAGACTTGGACGATTCTCTGTCAATGTTACATGATGTACGGGGTACGGGGTTATGGTCCAGTCAAGCACCCACATGATTCTTCATGAGCTCACTACATAACTCCGCATACTCAGCCTGATTTATTTGATGAAACCTTTTGGGAAAGAAGGGAAAAAGGACAAAAAACTTCCTAAAAATGTAGGTTGCAGAAGTTGATGTGCATAATGCTGAGTTTGTGTACATGCAATTCAATGTTAATCTGGTGCTCTAATGGTTTTCCAGCTTACAGAAGATCATAGCTGCCTTGAGGGCAGGGGCAGAAAATGCTGGACTACCTGTCTCCAATTGTGTTCTAATTGCAGGAAGCCAGTCAGGAGTGGTAGGAGCTCAGCAAGTGGGCATGCCATGTGTTGTTTTAAGAAGCAGGTATTTTCTTCTCACTCAATTATACAATCACCACCTGTGAGCTCTTCTTTTTATGTATTCACTTTTGTTATTTACCATTGCTCGCATTTAGTAGGATGGTTTCAAACTTTCAGTATGAAAATATGGAAATACTATGTCCATCAGCATGACTTATTAAATTTTCTCAGCATGCATTGAATGGAAATTGGAATAATTTCATAGAATGCACCCTGATGAAATGAAACTGAAGTTGTCAGCTAGCTCTTAAGTGTGATGGTAACTTGGGCTAACTAACCGAGCTGGTTATTAAAATGTTGCAATTAAGAAGTCCCTGTTGGTACAATATCACACTGATCATTATAAGCTTGTGGCTCATTTTGTCTGTTGCAGAAACTCCCCACTTTATTAGGAGTTAAATGATTACAATAGCATAAATTGCCTTGTTTCCAATATCTTTTAATCATTGTTATTCAAGGGTGATGACTATGGAAATGTATGATATCCTATTTTTCATTTGATCTATCGGTATGTAAAAGTATGCTGCGGAGAAGGTGCTAGAGTTGTTTTCTTTTGTGTATCTAGGTATATTGTTGGCTTATTTTTGTTCGTTTCTTTTGTTTGTGTAGTTTGACGGCTAGAGCCGAGTTCCCTTCAGCAAATGCGATAATGGATGGATTTGGAGGAGCAGACCTAACTATTCCTAAACTTAAAAACAAGAAATGGTTATGAAATTAACTGAGTCGTGCCTTGTTCCTCATCAAGTGAGCCTGCAAGCACATCAACAGAGTTGCATTATATTTCAACCAGTTCAGTGATATGTTGGGAGGGATTTATCTCCCAAAATGGTATCTTAAGCACCAAATTTCTGTGTGTATATGTTGCTGTATCCTACTTTTCCTTCTCATGTCACTTGTTTGACGATTCTTGCTGGAGTTTGGCCTGTTTGCAGGTCACCCCTGAATCATTGGATATCTTTTGATGTGATCAATAGTTGATGTCTCATAGTTAAATTCCATCCTTTAATTAATGTTCCAAACAAACCTATACAAGTCTCTTCAAATGTAACTCATGAGTTTAAAGTCTTTGAAGTTCTTTGGTGTAGCAGCATTACTATAATTCTTTGAAGTCCCCATAAACTTTAAGCTTTACAAACTTCGAAGCCATCAGCCAAGTACTTTATAGACAAACTAACAGACGGACATGTTTATCAGCTGTCAACACAATAGGGAGCTCTGTTTCTCAGACGTGGTATCATCCTGGAAAAGGTCGAGTACAAATGTACAATTGTCTAAGAATAAGAGTACGGATAGTACTGACCAAAAAAAAAAGGAGTACGGACAGTACGGGCATCAGCACAGAATGACAGAGAGAGAGAGAGAGAGAGCAAAAAAAAAAAAAAAAAAAAGGATTTGAAAAAATTATTCTTTGCTCCCATGTAGGTAGTTCCACCACCAACGACCTTGGTATAGAGGTACTGGAATCCCAACATGGCAACATAAGTGGATTAACTAAATTCGCAAAGAATATTCAAGTGAAATTTGTATATAACATATCAAATAAATATACAGAGACGAGGGATTTTTTTTTTTTTTTTTGCCATTTTAAAGAAATTCTTGTGGGATTCACTTTTTATTCACATATCACCATTTTAACTGCTAGATATCTAGGTCTTTATAGTAATTAACTCATTGCAAATTTTCAGTGAAATTGAAAATCATGATTTACTATTATGAACATGAACAATTCAGGTTGAATAGATTTAGTTCGCCCATTGATTTGATCTAATTCGAAATCTTAATGATTATTGATGTACCATTATAAACATTCGGGACCTAAAAATTGAATTATCGAAATGCCGAAATGTAAAGTGAATCACACAAGCGATCCCTTAAAATTGTAAAAAAAAAAAAAAAAAAAAAAAAGGATCCCTCGCTAGATGGGTCATGTAGAAACAAAATGAATAGTACATATACCAATATATAGATGCATGCATAAAAACTTATATTGGTACACAACTACTAAACATTCAAGCTTCAAAGTCTATAACTAAATAAAAGTACATCGCGTTCAAAGAAAAAATATCTCGCAAGCACACATATGGTATGAAACATAAATAAAACTTCTAGGAAGATTCACAGAAAAACTTCAGCTATTATAGACTTTGACAAACTCGACCCACGAAGCAAGAACAATCTCCTTTCCCGAAGGGTTGGAGGTACCAGACTCTTTAGGGAAAGAAAACAAGGCCAAACCATTTTCACCCACTCCCGCTTCTTCTTCTTGCAGCTCTGCACTTCTTTGGCGACACATGGACCTTCATTGGCCTTGACATTGAAGCAGGGGCCCTTACTAAATGCAAGCAAACTTAATTACATATATCAATACGATTCACAGAATCTTTTAATTGTTGGATTTCATTAAGCCTATAAGCAATTACATAGTACTGATGGATAGATAGAATATTACGAATAATTCTACTGCCCATATAGTTTAATGAGTCAAATTTGAGCACAAATATTCATCCTTTGTACATCTTTGTACCGGCACGCCCCGTATGCACCAATTCATCAGCACTGGATATATCTCAGTTTTGCAAGCGACGATTTCTGTAGGCCTCTACGATTTTCTTCACAGCTACAATTATGGCTGAAAGAGTAAGAGCTTGACTTCTGAAGCGTGGCAGCAGTGCTAGAATTTCAGGTACAAGAGACGCGGCGTTAGGGATTCCATAGGCTGTTGACAACAACACTACTATAGCCACAATTATCCATAAAAATGGGCTAAATTCCGGGTCATTTGGGGCATCGTCTTTTAGAGCGTTATTTCGCCGGTGAAGCACCTGAAATACCAAAGATAACAGTATCATTTCTAAGAGTAGTGCTACAGATCCCATAACATTTTACTAAAAATGAATAACAAAGGAAAGCCACCTCAACACTTTTGTTTTCAAATATTAGTGACATGGATTTTCTACTTGGCTTAATGAAGAAATTTAAAAATTGAATTTCTTTAATTCTTTTCCTTTTTAAAATCTGAAACTCTAATTCACTAATAAAGCGTACTATCTAGCATAAAATTGCAGGTACTTTAAAACAAGGGTTTTTGTCCATTTACCCTATTTCTAGAGATTTTTTCCCACTTACCCCATTAAGTTTTTTTAATTCTCTGTTGCCCAAAACACTCTAAGGAGGTATTCCCTAATACCCCATTAAGATTTTTTTTTTTGTTTTTTTTTTTTTTTTTAATACCATTTTACCCTCACCCTTTGTTATTTAGAGACAGAGAGAGTGGAAGAGAGAGAAACTATAGGAGAGTTCGCCGGATTCCGATCACCGGCCGCCACCCACGAAATTTTTGTGAAAACCTTTATTGCCCCCAAATATGCATCTATTGCCCCCCAATAAAGGGGCAATAAGGGTCTATTGCCTCCCAATAGGGGTCTATTGCCCACCAATAGGCGTCTATTGCCCCCAATAGAGGGAAATAAACCTCTATTGCCCTCAATAGAACTTTCAGTTACCGGAATGAGAACTAATCTTTCTAAAATTAAACAAATAAAACTTAGATTTAAAGAAGAAAAAAAGAGGAGATTACATTAATTCAAAATAGAACTTCTTCTTTTTTCATTTGTCTTTCATTCTGGGCCTCTGCCCCATTTTACCAAAAAAAAAAAAAAGTGAGACAACAGTGAACTTGCTACGGTAGCTTGATAGGTTGACTCATTACAGGACTGTGGTTGACCATGCCCGTGCCCGACCCCAAATTCGGAGAGAACATCATCCCCATCCCCATCCCATCATCGGGTCAGTACTAAAGTAATTCCCCATCGGAATCATCTCCGAGCTGCTGTTTAGTGCCGGTTCAAGCCATACCCAAAGTCTCATCATGTAGAAATCCGGTGTTTGACTCCATCGCCATTTTCCTTTATTGCTTCCAACTTCCAAATCCCAACTCTAACAGAGAAAGAGCATACAATCAACAAACCAAAGCACAAACCTTTCTCAAGCAATTGAAATTCCCCATCGCGTAAACCCAACGCTAGCAACCAATCACACATCCACAAAACCGAGCTCATCCAAAAACGAGCTTCTCAGCGACGAGGAGTCCGACTCCTTCAGAAGGTCTAGCCCGGCAGCAGAGGGTCCGAGCTTCTCGGCGAAGAGGACTGTCAGCTTGGCATCAAGCCCGGCCGCGGAGAGCACGACGATGGCGATGGTGGCAGAGCCAGGTGGCGACGGGGAGAGAGAGAAAGCCGGCGTCGTGGGCATCGTGCTGGAGAGAGAGAGAGAGAGAGAGGTTGATGTTGATGACGTCATTCTAATTCTTTAATTAGTTTGAGGGCAAAATGGTCATTTCTTGTTAAATTGTGTTTGTGGGAACAAAAATCTGTTACTGGGGTAAGTTGGATAATTTTTCTTTATTTTGGTGTTTTTGGTCAAGAACCCTTAAAACAACTGAAATTGCCACCATGAACTCCTCTACAAACATAAAGCTTCATGAAAAACTATGGCAGATCTTTGGTGGTCAATAATAACTCACATTTGTGAACTCCAATTTAGCGAACACATGCAGTTGATAAAATTCTGATTCTTTTGAACAATGATTTTCTTTGCAGTTTGATGGGTTTTGGGTTATGTTTTTTCGAATTATAATGATATGTTATTTCCATGGTTGATCTTCTTTAGCAATCATCATATACATACACACATGCCCTAAGATCAATATAAACCCAAGTTGTACAATGTAAAGTTCAAACTTGCAATAATGGTTTTGAAGATTTGAGAAAAAAAATTTGTATCGACCTTTTGAGGTTTGTTGTGTGTTCTTACCCTCACAAAAGAGATGCAGAGAATGAAAATTTTCTATAAGTAAAATTTTTCTTTAGAAAAAAATAAATAAATTTAAAAATTCAGTTAATAAAATTTAAATGTAAATATGGAAATTAAGTGAATCCATGTGGCATTTGGAATCCACATTGGAAATGATGTGGCTAATGCCACATCATTTGGGACATAACATAAATTTGGTATCTCAATCATTTTTCTATCCAGGATTGAGATGCTAAAACAGGTTTGCTTCAAGAGATACAATGAAGCTTGAATGTCAACTGACTAATGGATTATGTTTTATAAATATAGATCCTACATGGAAAAATGGAGACCTTGCATATGAATTTATAAAGATTTTGGCCACTCCATTTATTGCCATTAGATTTGAATGTGAAGCCCAACTTAATCATTATCCAAATCCTTAATGGTCCAAAGGTTCTCCATAATAAAGAAGCACAATGGTATTCACCTGACTAAGGAAATTATGCTCAATTTGTCGGGTTTGGTGCCTATCCCTCCTTGGTGGAGATCTTTTGCATGACATGAATGCATAGTATTAATTGTTTGTGCATTCAAGGTGACAACTTATGAATGGAAAATTGGTGCACGGTCAAGTGCATGCATTGGGTATAAATGCATGGTCAAGTTGATGCATTGGGAAGAAATGCATAGTTAAATTCATGTTTGACTTTTTTAGTCTTCCTAGGGAGTTAATGTGGGAGATGGGTGGTTGATTCATGTATGAGCATTGATGAAGCGAGTCTCCAGACTTCTATCAATGGTATAAATAGATGAAGCTTGTGTGGAGGCAAGCAAGGAGAGCAAAAAGCAACTCTAAGGGTCTTCATGTATAGAAGCAAAGTGAGTTGTGTTCAAAAGTGTGAATAACTCTTGGGGTAGAGTGATCTTCTGGGTTGAGAGAGGGTGTGCAAGGGGTATCCTATTGGATACAAGGGCTTAGGTTGAGTATAAAATTGAGAGGTGTAATCTTGTACTTATGTAATTCTCTCATTAGTGAAGGTGAAACTCTCCGATGACGTAAGCAAGGATATTGCCGAACTTCATTAAATCTTGTTGTCTTCTTGACTTGGTTATTTCTTCTTTCTATCTCTATTTCTAGTACCCTTGGATAAAATAATTATTTTTAAGTTGAGTTGTTTTATTTTCCAGTGTTAGATTTATATTCGGGAAAATCATCCATACAATACTTGACTTTTTCCCCATTCTCAACTTCAGTACCTCACGTTCAGATAATACTAGAACGGTACCTGAGGTTCCCCGATCGAAGAATGGTACCTCATGCCTTTAGCTCCGTTACAAAAAACTGACAGCTGAAGGATTTTGATCATTAAATGATCAATATACCCTTTTGTTTTTGTTTTCGTTAATTTTTTTCATATAATAAAAAAAAAGCAGAAAAAATGTATGAAGGCGGCGGAGTAATTGGGCGTTCCGACTCGATTAATGTCAAATCTGTGGA
Organism: Rosa rugosa; assembly: GCF_958449725.1. Taxonomy (NCBI): domain Eukaryota; kingdom Viridiplantae; phylum Streptophyta; class Magnoliopsida; order Rosales; family Rosaceae; genus Rosa; species Rosa rugosa. The sequence continues at coordinate 60,006,834 of NC_084821.1, read as the reverse complement.
GAAAAAGTCAGGTACTATACGGACGATTTTCCCTTTATATCTTGAGCATAAGTTATTGATCAATTAATGACTAGGTGAACATTATCGTAAACAAGCAATTCCTTCATTGTACCAAGTGATCTATGCATGCATGTTTATTAGATGTATCATTACAGGGGAAGCTGATGAAGTCTATTATTAGTCCTACTATTTTATGAGAGTTTCTGAGTCTCCTATTTAATGTAAGAAAAGGATATTATCGAATACTCAGGAATACGATTAACCTTTTCTAGTTAAGGAGATTGAAAAAAGATTAGAAGAAAAAACTTGAAACGTCGAAGTTGAAACGCAACAAAATTCCCAGAACACTATTACTATTTCTACTACTACTATTACTATTTTTTTTGGTTGGATGGAGGCCAAAACGGCCTAACAAAAAAGAAACTTAGCTCAGAAGGCTAGAACAGGCTAGAATAGTCCTACTTCTGGTAATGTCACAAAGGTCATCAAGCAGAATATCCCTGACTTGTGGAGGAGGGTGTAGAGCCGGACCTGACATGAGGCCCGTGAGTCGGCGGTCTCAGGCCCAATGTCTCGTCGGGGCCTTTTTTTTTTTTTTGGAGATATTTTAAAAAATTATTAAGTAAATAAAATGCAAGTCTTTTACTAAACAATGAGATTGGTTTAGTTGACAAGTTGTATTCCTTTCTTTTATGTTACTCTTAGCTTAACTTTGAATCTTATTTCTGTTGTGTATTTATTTTTCTTTTCAATTCTTTTTGTAAATATATTTTTGGCTATTTTTTTTTTATCTTTTCTATGAAAAATATAGGCCCATTTTTATTTTTCGCCTTAAGCCTCAAAATCTAAAGTCCGGGCCTGGGAGGGTGCTCAAGATAGTTTATGCAGAAATCATCTTTCAAGCAACATTTGGATAAACCATCAGCAACCATATTTTCTTCCCTATAGATATGGCGTATATCAGTTTCCAAGAAGAGACTAAGATAAGCTGTGCAACTTTTCAGAATAGAATAGAGAGGATGGAGTTCATCAGTTCCCTTAATCAAGAGAAGCATTAGGGTCTCAGAATCACACTCCACAATAATTTTCCCTCTATATCTCTCAGAGGTCATTTTTAAGCCAATAAAAATCTCCCAAGCTTCAGCCTCAATCACCTGGCCAACACCAAGGCTAGCACAGAAGCCACAAATCCAATTTCCTTTGTGATCTCTAAAAACATCACCAGCTCCTATACAACAAGACTGAGCTTTCCTAGCCCCATCAACATTGAGTTTGAACCAACCATCATCTGGGCACTTCCACTTCAGCTCAATGATAGAAAAATTCAATTCATCATTCTTTTTTCCTTGAGCAGCTTGCCATTCAGATGTAGCATCCACTATAACTTTCCATGGTGTAAATGACATTTTAAATTCTTCATCAAAAATTGACTTATTTTTCCATTTCCACAAAAACCAGCATGTATAGATGAAGATATTGTTCCACTGCAAACCATTATAGCAATAATCATTGCAGTGAATATTTGCAGCAAACCAGCCCCAACAATTAAGGCTAATAGCTCGACTTATCTTGTCCAAACAAATAACCTTTTTCCAAACCTCCATAGCTCTAGAACAATCCCTAAGGAGATGGATTAAAGTTTATGGGTACTTGTGACAAATAGGGCAAGTAGATACGGTATATATGGTGTAAATGGCATTTTAAATTCTTCATCAAAAATTGACTTATTTCTCCATTTCCACAAAAACCAACATGTATAGATGAAGATACTGTTCCACTGCAAACCATTATAGCAATAATCATTGCAGTGAATATTTGCAGCAAACCAGCCCCAACAATTAAGGCTAATAGCTCGACTTATCTTGTCCAAACAAATAACCTTTTTCCAAACCTCCATAGCTCTAGAACAATCCCTAAGGAGATGGATTAAAGTTTCTGGGTACTTGTGACAAATAGGGCAAGTAGATACGGTAGATATGGTGTAAATGACATTTTAAATTCTTCATCAAAAATTGACTTATTTCTCCATTTCCACAAAAACCAGCATGTATAGATGAAGATACTGTTCCACTGCAAACCATTATAGCAATAATCATTGCAGTGAATATTTGCAGCAAACCAGCCCCAACAATTAAGGCTAATAGCTCGACTTATCTTGTCCAAACAAATAACATTTTTCCAAACCTCCATAGCTCTAGAACAATCCCTAAGGAGATGGATTAAAGTTTCTGGGTACTTGTGACAAATAGGGCAAGTAGATACGGTAGTAAAACATCTCTTAGTCCTCTCTACATTAGTTAAAAAAATTTCCATGGGACACAAGCCAAGCAAACGTCTTGAGTTTGGGAGGAATAGAAATACTCCAAATGCTCTTCCATTTATAACTGGAGAATTCTTCCTCCTTAATAAGAGCAAGGTAAGCTGACTTGACAGAAAATTTCTCATTTGATGCTTCACCCTAAATTCTCATATCAAAACCACTATTCAAAAAACCAACAGGAATGCTGACAATATGGTTTAACAATATCAACATTAAAGTGATTCTTAAGATAATTCACATCCTATCCATCTTGGTTCTAAGTATTACTAACCTTGAATTGTGAATCCATGGTAGTAGGGGGGAAACATGATCAGTAAGGGGGCCACAATGTAGCCATTTATCAAACTAGAAGGAGATTCTTTGACCATCGTCGACCGGCCAAATTAAACCCTTTCGTAATAAGTCCACACCAAAAGTGATGCTCCTCCAAGTACTCGAACATCTAGATGGATTTTTGTAAGTAGGGTCATGACATGAATCTTTCTTCAGATACTTCATCTGTAAGACATCCTGCCACAATCCTTCTCTAGGTTGCATCAACCTCCAGCCAATTTTAGAGAGCATGGCTTCATTCATCATTGAGGTCTTTTTAATACCAAGTCCACCAACACTTTTAGGTCTACAGATTATGTCCCAATTAGCAAGGTGAACCTTCTTGTGCCCCTCAGTACTACCCCAGAACTCACATTATTCCCTCCATGACCGGTCTCCACATTCTCCATGACCGGTCGCCACATTCTACCAACCGATCAGTATCACCAGAATCGGGGGTAGAACAATTAAACTGAAGACTGATCACAAAATTCATAAATGTCTGAAACTTTAGGATTTTCAACCCATAATCGTCGATCGAATCCAAGTAGATTTTTCCAGTCTTGCAACCCATGCCACATATACCAGCAACCAAACAGATCAACCCATAATATCATTGAGACAACATATGAACCTGACCTCAAAGCCAAAGCTAAGTACCAATGAACCTGACCTCAAAGCCAAAGCTAAGTACCTTTTAGCACAATGTGTATCTCTTTGTTCCACAAGAAATGTGTATCTGACTTATAAAAAATGCTCGCATGCAAATCCATCAAAATTCTTAATGTGATGAACCACAAGCGAGGTATGTAAATAGGCTAGCCCGCACCTCATTATCTATACAGTGAGTGTGGTAATCCAGCTTACTCATGTTGAGGTTTTAAATTCATCGAGCATGTTTACTTTATCAGTAACTAACTAAAGAAACTATGTTCAACCACCCTTTGATGTAAATCCAATAGTGGAAAAAATTACTTTTAAGTTGAGTTGTTTTGTTTCAACCCTTGTGTAATATCCCGAAAATTTATTTTTAATTTTTTATTGTTTAATTGAAGTTAGTGAGGTTTTGGTTTGTAGATTTAGCTATTTCGTGAGTGATGTGAAAGTGTTTAGGACGAATAATTATTCGAAACGTTGTGTATTCAAGTGGTCAAGAGTTGACATTTTATTCGTTGAATTTCTCCGAAAACTCTTTATGAATGTCATAGAGCGCATATATGAGTTCGTGGACATGCGGCACGCTAAATTCCGAGATCGTATAAAGAAGTTATGGTCAGGGGAAGACTTTTCATTTTTGGAAATTTTCTATAATTATAGAATTTTCAGAAGAAAAAAAAAAGTCAGATTTCCTTTTTTAGAAGGATTCCAGAATTTTTCGGAAACCATTTTCTCTCTTTGAAACCCTCGACCCGACCCAGTTTTTTCTCGGCCGTCTGGCAACCTCCGATCATGCCACCACCACAGATTGACTCGCCTCATCGTCGCAGTTCTCCCCACCGAGCTGGTCTGCGCCGATTTAAGCAGTACATGGCGGATCGAGGGTTGACTTCCATGACGATGCTGCCCCAGTCTGAACTTCTATTTCCGGCGGTGGTTTGGCTCGAAACCACCCGGGTCTTGAAGATCTCCTCTTGATTCCATCTATAGCAACCTTACAACTCGAATCGAAGTGTGGAGCTCAGGATCTCGATTTCAATTTCTCTTGTTGATCTAGCTTTCAAGCTTGATCTAGCTCGATCCAGGTCAATTTGGCCTTAGTCCCAAGTATAAAAGTTACTTCTTTTGCTATGATCTTCATTTTGACAGGCTAGATTTCCTTGGAATCGAGGTCAGTGTGGCAGCGCATCTAGCCTCTTTTGGAGTTGTTGTTTGCTCCGTTATCTCCTACTTGTCGATATGAGCGTGTTTATATATGGGTTGTGTCCTATTCTATAGTTTGAAACATACTAGGTTTAATGTAACTTTGGTTCATTCGGTTTTCGATCTGTGAGGATCTCACTGTTGGATTGTTGTTTTGTTTTGTCAATTGATCCTAGAAGTGTTCCGGATACCTTGGGTGGTCTCGGATGAGGTCCATCTCGATTAGCGAAATCTTCGATTTTAGCCTAAGTTCATGTTTCGGACATTGAACGCTTTTGTGCTTCATTTTTACTAAGTTGAGACCTTGTTGCTTAACAAGATCTTTTGTGAGTGAAATTTTGTGATATTATACTGATTCTTACTTTATGTGAAGACACAGCGAGATTTCTAGGTGAGTAAATCTCACGATGTTCTTTTACGAACGGAGTTACTTTATCGTTTATTTTATTTTATTTGCTATACTATTAGCTATAGTTGGTATTAGTGGCATTCCTGAGAGGATGACTCTGTGTGTGTGTGTAGAAATATTTGCAGAATTGTATTGTGGTGAAAACAATATTTGCAATTTGGATCATTTGATTGTTTTAATTTGATTCTTTGAGGAAAACAATATATTGTGAAAAGATGATTTATATTGTTTTGATAGTGCTTTGAGTTGTGGAAACGATAGTTGTAAAGTGTACAATTATCACATCATTTTAAATCATGAGTTTTGTGAAACATTTTTGGGTCTAGTGTGACCTGTTTAAATGTTTTTGGTCTTGTGTGGTCATGGGTCTAGTGTGACATTCTTAAATGTTTTCGGTCTAGTGTGACCTCTTTGAATGTTTTCAGTCTAGTGTGACCTAGGGTCTAATGTGACGCTGGTAAGGAAATCGGGAATTATGCCCTTGGGTGAATGATTATGATCTAGTTAGAGCTCTAGTCTGTCTTCTAATTTATTCATAGGGGTAACTACATAGTTATTGCGACTCATGAATAGTTTTTAAAAGAAGTCTTGACTGTATTCTTTCTTTTATTGTCCATGAGGGACGTTCATTTCACATGGATTTGTTGAGATAACATTTGTTTGAAATGTTGCTGCGTGACTCATGTTTTCTTTTAGGGAAAAATTCACCAACGGTGTCTGGACACTTAGGGGACTTTCAGAATGATACCTGAACTTACAAAGTTATCAATGTGATACCTGGACTCATTTTTTCGTATCAATGTGATACCTACGGCCAATTTCCGTCACGGAGCCGTTACGGAAATTGGCCGTAGGTATCACATTGATACGAAAAAATGAGTCCAGATATCACATTGATAACTTTGTAAGTTCAAGTATCATTCTGAAAGTCCCCTAAGTGTCCAGACACCGTTGGTGAATTTTTCCCAATTTTGCACGTGCAATGCACGTGAGTCACTTAATGAAGACAAAATGACCGATTTACCCTCAAATTCTTTCTTTCTTTTCTTTTCTTTTTTTTCTTTATTCTTCTTTCTTTCTTTCTTTCTTCTTCTTCTTTTCTGGTTTCTTCTTCCCCTGATTTGAATCATCAAGATTCAAATCATCTTGCTCGTCCGATTCCCACCGCCGATCGCCGATCAAACACCGCCGCTGCGTCTCAATCCACCTTCATGTACCACAGATGTTTCTGGGTCCCCCAACTTCAATTTGCTATAGGATTTGAAGTTGGGGGAACCAGAAACATCTGTGGTGCATGAAGGTGGATTGAGACGCAGCGGCGGTGGGAATCGGACAAGCAAGATGATTTGAATCTTGATGATTCAAATCAGGGGAAGAAGAAACCAGAAAAGAAGAAGAAGAAAGAAAGAAAGAAAGAAAGAAAAGAAAAGAAAGAAAGAATTTGAGGGTAAATCGGTCATTTTGTCTTCATTAAGTGACTCACGTGCATTGCACGTGCAAAATTGGGAAAATTTCACCAACGGTGTCTGGACACTTAGGGACTTTCAGAATGATACCTGAACTTACAAAGTTATCAATGTGATACCTGGACTCATTTTTTCGTATCAATGTCGTACCTATGACCAATTTCCGTAACGGCTCCGTGACGGAAATTGGCCGTAGGTATCACATTGATACGAAAAAATGAGTCTAGGTATCACATTGATAACTTTGTAAGTTCAGGTATCATTCTGAAAGTCCCTTAAGTGTCCAGACACCGTTGGTGAATTTTTCCCTTTCTTTTAAGATAAAAGAACTGTGACTTTGAGTGAGTTTGGTAATCTCCTAAACTACTCCTACGCAAGAATTATGGTGTGATTTTGAATATGTCACCATGCTGACAATTAGTGATTTGAAATAATCATTGTGTTGATTTATTTCACATGATTATTGTCCATGAGGGACGTTCATTTCACATGGATTTGTTGAGATAACATTTGTTTGAAATGTTGCTGTGTGACTCATGTTTTCTTTTAAGATAAAAGAACTGTGACTTTGAGTGAGTTTGGTAATCTCCTAAACTACTCCTACGCAAGAATTATGGTGTGATTTTGAATATGTCACCATGCTGACAATTAGTGATTTGAAATAATCATTGTGTTGATTTATTTTCCTTGAGTTGAAAATGTGATGTTGCTATTTAAATTACAAGTGGAGATTTTATAAGCATGTGTTGTTTTGGTGATTGTGGTAGTTTACTCATACAAGCTTAAAAAGCTTACATGGTTTGTTGTTGCAACCCGGTGCACTATTCAATGGTTTACGAGTTAATCCTGCAGGTCAGGTAATCACGGTTGAAGCTGAGATCTTGTGGTTGCAGCAGTACGTGTAGGAAGTTATTTTTATTGTTCTGCTGTCGTTAGACTTCTGCTTTGTAGTAAGCTCTGAGAGAGCGTTTACTTAATAAATTGTATGCAACTTAATTTGTAAATTTTGTGTAATGTAGTATAAAGACTCTAAAGAATGAGTATGTATTGACATTGTGGGTTCTAGACGTCATCGTGTACGTGTTTTAAAAGAAAAATTTTACAGGTATTTAGTGTTGATGTCTGAACCATCACTCCCAGTGTATTTATGTTTGTTTAATTTGTTTATTATTTGTGCTTGAAAATCGGGGAGTAACACCTTGGATGTAAATCCAAGGGTGATGAGCATAATTTATTTAGTCAGTTATTGACCAGGTGAACACCACTGTTAAATTCATAGAGCATACGGCTCCAACTCCTCCGAGTTTTGACAACAAGGCAATCATAGATATCATGACCGGATCAAACATGTTACAGGTGACCAGCACTTCATCAAAAGATCATAAATAGGAAGCTCATAACTTTAGATGTGTTCATTGAGATTTCAGAAGAGCAATTGGAAGATATTCACATGAAAGTGAATACATGCATCATGCATGGGTCCATCACTGGAGATGTTGGGAACGATACTAATCTATATACCATTTGTATTTATAACAGTTTAATTTGAAGTGTATACATAATTTGTCATGAATATTATTTAACAGTAATTATCTATAACTTGAGAATTAAGTAACAGGTTGGGGTTCATGCATGTGCATCTCTGATTATTTTTCAATCAATAAAGTATTAGGCATTTTTAATTCTTTGGAGGTAAAAAAATGTTTATGTGCAACTTTAAACCTTGCAGCTCTGACTTTTTTATCCGAGTCTCATTCTTAAGGATAAAAGTCTGAGAATCGAAGAATAAAATTATTCGATAAGTTTCGGAACTCTGAGTGAGAGTCCGGATCAGAAAGAAATACCTGTGTTGCATAAGCTTGAAAGACAGCAGGCTCGGTTTGTTCTTTGAACTGTCTCCACAACGACTGGCACTCCAGTGGTGTAATTAGAGTATCATTTGAAGAAACCTAGTTCATGAACAGTTATTCACACATATGAAAACCAGTTTGATAAACTGAAACATATCAAAATCAAATAACGTACGTACATACCATAACCCAAGTAACTGAGTCAAGAACATTTGTAGAACTTATTTCTCCATCGATTAAAGTAGAAGAGAGAACTCGTTCAATATCATCTTGCGTCTTATCCAGGCGAATGGCAGCCAGAGTAGATAAAATCTTAAGAGACTGCAAGTAAGAGATAACAGAAAACTCTTATAAATTACATCAGTTCATCAGTACAAAATAAGAAGCTGGATAATGCTTTACCTCATGGCGAGCATTCTGGGTAATAATTCTAATGTCAACCCCCACAGTCCAAGTTCTAGCATTTTCATCGCTATCGTAATTGAAGGCTTGGAGAAACCTGAGGAAAGTTAGCAAAGTAATAAGCATACAATATTACGAAGTGAATGAATGAAAAGGGGAGAATACGTTTACAGGGTTGTATACCTATTAATCATGTGAGTCAGAACACGACTAGCCTCCTGTCTGGGTTTTTCCTCCGCCACTCTTCTTGCATAGTCCCTCAAAATTTGCAACATTTCGGCACTTCTTCCTTGGTCCAACGCATAACCATTAATCTCATTTGAAAAACGTTCATCTACAAGTTCTATGGCATCATGAAGAAGTCCCCTTTTTTTCCTCCAGATGTCGTCGTCACCATCAAGTAGCAGAGCCGCTATAGGATCATTAAGACTTAAAGCTTCCAAAAGTTGTCTCTACAACAACCAAAACAAAAAAACAAAAACAAAAACCAAAAACCAAAAAAGTATGCATTAAGCAATTAAATTAGTAATATATTATTATGATTCACTTGGCCCCGCTCATCTTAAGGACAGTCTTTGAGGAACTGTGAGGCACAAGAAAATATAATGGTTGAAAATAAATGCACAATTTAAAGTTATTATAATTTTAGCTGTTAAATTTAATACATGAGGTTAAAATGCACTTGTTCCTCACAGTCTTTTAAAACTGTCCCTTAAAGAGAGCAAAATTGATAATTCACTTATTATCAATTCTCAGAAATAATATCAAAGACTTAATACATTTTGAAGAATCTAACCTCACAGTCCAGTTTCAATCTTGACAATTGTTCGTCAAGTTGAGATGATGCATATGCTTCTATATCGCACTTAAGTTTCCTTTTGGCTTTTTCCGTATCAACGCCATATGCATTCCCATCGGAATTTATGGCAACATCTATCGAAGCATCTATAAACAGAGATAAGAAAAATAGTGATGTAGGGTGAGATTTTAGCTAATTTCAACAAAGAATATCAAAAAGAAAGAAGCGTCGTGATATTAAAAAATGATTAGAAGATTAGAAATTTGTATCTAAATAGGCTTCTTAATAATGTAATAACTCGTAAATGACTCTTTTGAATATATCAGGTTTCTCGAGCAAAATCTCGGTTAAGACTCTAGATACATATTGGTATAATTTGGCAAGTTAGGTATTCTTTTAGAATTTACGATTCTATTTCCGATTTTAGTTAGATTAGGTTTCATTGTCTTAGTATATAAGAAATTGTTATTTACGTTTTTCTAGTTCTATTAGATTTAGAATTTGTGCTCTATATAAGCACCTTATTGGATTGTAATATTGAATAAAGAAAAACTAAAATTAAAGAAGTTTATCTCTTTGTTCTATATAGGCACGTATTTGCTAGTGGATTCTAGCCTATCTCATAAGGCTTTCAATGCTTGACAAGTTCTGATTGTGCATGTGTGGTGTGTATTAATAGGTTTTTAAGTAATGTTGGTGGTTACTCATCTAGAAGTGGGTAATTAGTTTCTAAAAATAATAAGTTTTCTTATTAATTATATATTTCAGTTTTGACTTTTTTATCCCTGACAATTAGAAACATATATAAAGTTATTTAATATTTTGGGGGAGGAAAAGATTCAGTTATGGTGAACAAGCCCTCTTCTGCTAAATATAGTATAGATTAATAGTATATTAATTTGGGTCAATTAATTGGATTTTTTTGTTTTTTGAACAATTAATAGAATTAACCAATGGAGGAGGTACCACCAGACAAACATGTGTTAAAAAAAAAAAAAAAACAAAAAACAGGTGTTTTATAGTTTTGGCCTTATTTTATTGAGATAAATACGGAAATACTAAATAAACAAGGGAAAATGACCATTTACACAATTTTAGGGTTAATTAACCACACTTACCCAAACACTCTAAGAGATTGCCCACTTTTTTAAACCCCATTTACCCAAAACTCTAAGAGTTGGACCTGTTTTCTTCATATTTTTGGACCGTTTTGCCCTTTTCTAATTGTCAAAGCTGAAAATTGAAACAGAAAGAGATAGAGAGAGAAGCTCCCCGATTTTAGAGAGAGAAGCTCTGCCATTTTAGAGAGAGAGAGAGGAGCTGTGCAATTTCTGGAGACAGAGGAGCTCTACGATTTCGAGTGAGAGAGAGAGAGAGGAGCTCTACGATTTGGAGAAGAGAGAGAAACTGTGCGATTTTTTAAGAGAGGAGCTCTGCGATTTCTAGAGAGAGAAGTTCTGCGATTTCTAAAGAGAGAGAGGAGATGTGCTATGATTATCACCGTAGACCAAGATCGAGCTCTTGTTTGTGTTCCTCCTTCATCGCGGTTTGATTCTTTTCTTCATCGACCTCTAATTTTTTAATTTTAGCTCAGTTTAATTTGTTGGGTTTGAATTTCTGGGTCTTTACATTGTGTTAGTTTTGAATTGCTTTGTTAACTTCGAACTGATTTTGGTGAATTTGAGCTTCGTGTTAAGTTTGAACTGGTTTTTTTCACTTTGATCTTCGTTTCGTTTCGTTTTTTTTATTCTGTTTGTTCTGAAACAGCTAGATTTCATATTTTCTAGTTCTGACGAAATATTAGTTGTGTTCAGAGCAATTTGTTACTGTTTCTGAAGGGTTTTTTTTTGTAGTTATGTCTATATTATTGAGGGGCAATAATCTGTCTATTGGGGGGCAATAATGTGTCTTTATTGTTGTAAAGTCTATATTTGTTGTTTACTGATCTTTTACTTTTTGTTCAGAGCAATTTATTACATTTTCTGAAATGTTTTGGTACGTCTGACTACATTATTGGGGGGCAATAATCTATCTTAATTGTTATGAAGTCTCTATAATTGTGTTCAGAGATCTTTTCCTTTTTGTTTAGAAACTGCTTCTAATTTGTTTTGGTAGTTTTGACAATATTATTGGGGGGCAATAATATATTTGTTTTGTTTTTTGCAGGAATATGGGTGATCCTTTTGTTGTTAGGTGTATTTATTCTTGCGAAGAGGCCACCCATGAGGCCTAGGGTGAAGCAGTTCAAGTCAAGTGGGGAGAGTGAAAAAAAGCCAATTCGTTGCGGCCGTTGTGGCAAAATGGGCACTCATAACCTGATTATTTGGGGACTTAAATTCACCAAGTATTGAATTTGAATACCTGTACTTTTGTAAACTAATTTAAAACCTTATGACCATCTATACAAAAAATTATTGGGGGGCAATAAACTGTTTATGACCCCCCAATAAGCCTAATTATTTTGGGGAATGAATCTAGCAGCAATTTGTTGAAAAGACCTGTAATAATTTGAAGGCAACAGAAGCATATCGTATCATCCAAATCATTTCATTTCATCGTAATTGCAAAATAAGTTCCATACGAGAAGGTACAATCCCTACTTTCGAAATCCCCAAGTTAAAATTCATACAGTTAAGACATTATTGGGGGGCAATAATCTGTCTATTGCCCCCCAATAGACCACCCCAAAAAACACAAGTTTCTATCATTGACAGATTATTGTACTTTAATAAACTCAAAACAACATAAAGAACTCCAATTTCAGTGATTAATTAACCACAGTTAAGAAATTATTTGGGGGGCAATAATCTGTCTATTGCTCCCCAATAGACCACCAAAAAAACACTCCATTTTCAATCAATAACATATCAGTGTGCTTTAATAAACAGCGCAGTGATTATTGCCCCCCAATAGACATATTATCGAGACTAGAGTGGCCTCCGTGAGCTTTGGACAGACGACGCTGGTGTGAGTCCCGACCCGGAACAAAACCCGGACCTAAACTACAGGGATTGCAGAGGCTGCAATTGCGACGATCCTCTTATTCTTGCGTCTTCTTTGCGTGGCGGTGGTGCTCGGGATCGGAGATGCAATTAGGGTCGACTGCGACGGCAACCTATCCAGCACACCGCCCATCGGAGATTGAGGGCAGAGGGACGACGGAGAAAGATAAAGAAGATGACGTAATCGGACTTGGTGGCAGAAGACGTAATCGAAGGGTCTCGACGAAGTTCCTGCAATGAACTGAGAAAGAGAGAGAGAGAGAGAGAGAGAGAGAGAGTCTGGGAGGAGAGAGATCGATGAGTTGACAGGGGCAAAACTGCCAATAGATGTTAGATTGGGTAAATAGGGTTAAAAAACTCTTAGTGGAGTAAGTGGACAATTTTTAAGCTGAAATTAGGTAAGTGGTCACGACCCCAATAAACAAATGTACCACCAGATTCTCAAAAAATTTATACGCATCAAAAAGTGTATTTAGTTGATCATTTAGATGCTATATGAAGATTTTTGCCTAACAAATAAAAAAATATGGACTCAAATTATAATTATATTATAAGTTCAAGTTTACCTTTACCATCATTCTCAAAAAAAAATATAAAAAAAAAATAAATTAAATTAAATTAAAAAAAAAAGTTTACCTTTTACATATGATGATCATCAACTCAAATTATAAATTCAGAAATGCATACCTGCACATGCTTGGTCAAACTCACGCATGCAAGATTCAGTATGGGCAAAAACGGATGAAGCAAACCCTTCTTTTTGGACCAATGATCGCTCCAGTCTTATTTTAAAATTTTCAAGTGCTTCGGAACGGAGGTGTGTCAGCATGATAGCGTATGCAGGTCGAAACAACTGGAAAAGTCATAGGAAAGCAACATTTAAAATACAAGTAGCATTAAGGTTTAGTTTTTTCTTTTTTCTTTTTTTTTGAATAAATAAAGAAAATTTTATGATACATAAACGTAGACTTAATTCGACACAGATTAGTTCAATATAGAAGTAAAGTAGTCTCATACTAGTACGTATACCAATAAATGGAGCCAGGTTACTTCTGAATCGAACAAGTCACTTGATGTATCCATATATTGATGTATCATGGATGAACAAAACTAAATCAATAAATTAACATGGAAAATTAATGCCGAATAGGTACCAATATTGTATCTCAAATCATTCAACGAACAAATTAAGCTGCAGGAACAATAACTGAATGAGTGACCACTACCGACCAGTTAAAAAGAGAGATACCAGAGGGAAGTGCTATTCCTTATATAGAGAACACAGAGGGAAGTGCTATTCCTTATACCACTACTGACCACTTCTAAAATTGCTCAACAACCCAGAAGTATTGTTCATATTGCTCAACAACCCGCAGTTGAACCATTTCCTTAAAGAGGAAATAAGTCCATCGCAACAGCAGGAGAAAGACACTTTAAAATCCAAACAAAAACGTACTTTTTATCATCCCAGGAAAAAAAATTCATCTAGTTTTTGCTCCATGCAACATAAAGTGAAAACACTTTTAAGATGATATTCCAAAAAATTATAAATTCATTGTTTTATCAAAAGAAGAAAAAAGGATAATAAATCCAAAGAATGTGAACTTACTGGTCTCAAAGGCAGGCCCTTGTCACTCGGTGCAAATGAGGGGGATACTGCAGTCTGACTTTTTGGATGATGATATTTGCAATTAGATTTAAACTTACAGTCCCCTGTTCTTAAAAAGAAACCGCACAAACGTTGTCCAGGTCGTTCTGGAAATTCATCAACTTGATTTGACGGTGGATATTGTTTATAAACATTGGTTTTGGTCCCAGAGTTGTTGATAACATATGGTGGACGTGCAGGCATGCTTCTTTCTAGATAAACTGGTGCCTAAACATGCCACAAGAAAAAAATAATTAAAGAGAAACCCATGCATGGAAAAATGTAAAGGAGAACAGATGTATTTTTATATGTTCTAGAACCACGAAAATATAGCAACTTGTTGGTGCAAATTGCACGGCATGATCGTGATCATATTTCCCATGTAGAAATTTCATTAACTTACAAACCTCATTCTATCCCTGGTGTGTGTGTGTGTGTGTGAGAGAGAGAGAGAGAGAGAGAGAGAGAGAGAGGGAGTGGGAAAGGGGAGAGATAGATAGAGGGAGGGAGGGAGCTCACCATCACGTTATTATTATCAAATGAATGACACATTAAAGCCATTGACTCTGTATCATTGAAGTGATGAATAGAATACCTGATAGCCATTCCATTCTGTATTTTGAGAAGGAACCCCTTGAGATGGTGGCATCATCATTGGCATATAAAGCGGGGTCTCATTGAATGATCTTGGTGCAGACCAAGATGATGATTGCGATCCACCTTGTAATGATGCAGGTCCACCATTATCAAATCCAGATGGAGGGTCAGATCCTCCTGCAGCAGTCGGATCAGGGTGATTAAACCTGCAGTTTGATCCATACTTGCAGGAGCCATTTCGCATATAGTAGGGACACTCTCTCCCCCCCTGTAATCAATTAAATATTAGGATTAATTTCAGTTTACCCCCCTGAGGTTTGGGGGTGTCATCATTTCACCCCCCAAACTCTCAATTTCACTTTTTTACCCCCTGAACTTTCCAATTTCAATCAGTCGTGTCCAATTTCTCCTATTCCGTCCAAATTGGACTTTAACTCTGACTTTTGAGGGGTAAAATGGTCATTTCAAGACAAAAAAAAAATTCATTTTTTTTTTTTTTTTTTTTTCTGTTTTTTTCGTTTTTTTTTTTTTTTAATTTTATTTTGTCTTCAACCTATACACCACAAGTTACAATAGGTTTATAAAAATAAAAAAATACTCTAGGTGGTTAAAAGCCGCTCGCTGGTCTACGATATTTATTATATATCTCCGATAAAGTGAAGAATTTTAGGATATATCCCCAATAAAGTGAAGAAATATCTGTAAAAAATAATTTTACACTTTATCTGTAAATAAATATCTGTATATCCCCAATAAAGTGAAGAAATATCTGTGTAAAAACCTTTTTTGGCCTACGATATTTGTGATATATCTCCAATAAAGTGAAGAATTTTAGGATATATCCCCAATAAAGTGAAGAAATATCTGTAAAAAATGATTTTACACTTTATCTGTAAATATCTGTATATCCCCAATAAAGTGAAGAAATATCTGTTTAAAATCATTTTTTACAGATATTTATTTACAGATAAAGTGTAAAATTATTTTTTATAGATATTTCTTCACCTTATTGGGGATATATCCTAAAATTCTTCACTTTATCAAAGATATATCACAAATATCGTAGACCAGCGAGTGTGTAAAATCATTTTTTACAGATATTTATTTACAGATAAAGTGTAAAATTATTTTTTACAGATATTTCTTCACTTTATTGGGGATATATCCTAAAATTCTTCACTTTATCGGAGATATATCACAAATATCGTAGACCAGCAAGAGGCTTTCAACCACTTAGAGTATTTTTTTGTTTTTATAAACCTATTATAACTTGTGATGTATAGGTTGAAGACAAAATAATAAATAAAAAAAAACAGAAAAAAAAAAAAAAAAAACGAATTTTTTTATTTTTTTGTCTTTAAATGACCATTTTACCCCTCAAAAGTCAGAGTTAAAGTCCAATTTGGACGGAATAGGAGAAATTGGACACGACTGATTGAAATTGGAAAGTTCAGGGGGTAAAAAAGTGAAATTGAGAGTTTGGGGGGGGTGAAATGATGACACCCCCAAACCTCAGGGGGGTAAACTGTAATTAATCCTAAATATTAAGAGGTGCTGTTGAAACATGCTAAAAGACCTCACTGACGAAGAAAATAAGTAAATATAATAGCTTAAATCTCAAAGACTGAATTTTACGTTCATTTTCAAAATCTGCAGGTTATAGTTGGAATTTATACCCGTCGAATTGGTAGTCCCAGAAAGTTACGTTCCACAACTGGAGCAACCGAAGGTTTCCCTTTTCCATGGTTGTATCTGCAAGCTTTCCCATACTTACATCCCCCTGGCCTTAAGTAATACTGCAACAAAGTACTACAATATCATGAACTGTTACCAGTTTACCATAAGCATTTCAGGGAAATATGGCATTGACATTTAAGATAGTAACTGTACTTGCTGTATACAATGGAATAAACGATAGTCAAGAGAAACCATAGAAAAGTCATAGAAAGACATTTAGATGACTTAATATTTTACTATTCAGACAGATATATTCAAAACCTCATAATTCTATAAAATGAGCTAACAGATTTGATTTTACCTTATTTACAAATATGCACGCTAATCTTCAACTTCCAGATAACCATAAGTAGAAACCCATCAAAAAGACATGATTAACTAAGATGCTACATACCGAATACATGAACTAAAACAAAATCTCATGACTAAATCAACGACAACTTCAAATAGAAAGGTTCTGAAAATCAGGACAATAATAACCTTGCATTCTGTCTGGCTTGGCTTCTCTGACAACGCATCCTTTTCCTTCACCTTGTCTTTAAAAACCTGGAAATGCTAAAATTCAAAACATCAACAAACAGAAGGTGAGCATCTAGCAGAAATATTCATGATAATAAAGGGCACATTATTATGTCAACACTTCTAAAGTAGCCATTAGCTTGGCACAATAATTTCACCGTGAAATAGTATCTAAAAGGAAGGAAGGAAGAAAAAAAAACCAGTTTCAGCTACGACGAAAAGCAGCAACTAGTAACAGGCAAAAAATCACTAATTATCGCAAATAATCACCTCAATGGGCAATATAATATTCAACAAATGTGGAAGTGCATTTCCCTCGAGTTACTTACGCTGCCAATATTCATTATTCCAGCATAACATACCAACCACCCCATAATTCCTCAGTATTCCACATGCACACATACAGACAAAGACATACACTAAGTTCCTAGTTGCTTCAGCATTGGAGCTGAAATCTATGATAAATGAGGCCAAGCATAAAAAGTCCCAATCTTTCAATTATGACATACAAAGCAAGCACATTTGCATTAACATAATCGAATAGGTATAGGGTGGATTGCCTGGTTGTTTTTCCTTCTAACAGGGTGATTAAACCTGCAATTCCCCGTCTTGGGGTAAAAGGAACAGTCTTCAGCTTCAGGCCTCACTGGGTACTGATACCTTCTGTTATATTCTCCCCCCTTCTTCTCTCCCTCACCTCCATTCTCACTCCTGTTTTCTTCTTCCTCGCTCTGTCTCTCACTTTCATTTCCGTTTTCGATTTCTCCACCATTAGAACTCTTCTCCTCCGCCTCAACCTCTCCCCCTTCCTCTTTCTTCTCCTCTACCTCCGCTGCCGCAACCTCCACCGCTACATCGTCCCCTCTCAAATCCAATCTCTCAATCTCATCAACGACAGCGTGATCCACGACATCAACAACATCGGGATCGGCACTGGAATGACTAACCGCCGCGTCACCAACGGAGTGATTGTCCAGCTGCTGGTCGGCGGCGGTGGACTGTTGAGACCCTATGTCGGAATGATTGAGCTGAACTTGGTCGATTTCGTTGCTGTTGTCGATATGCAAATCCAGATTTGGGGAAACAGAGGAGGAGGATTCAGAGAGCTCCATTCTCCCTCCAAATTTCAAAACCCTAATTCAATAAGAGACAAAGGACAGAGAGAGAGAGAGAGATGATGATGATGAAACCTAAAAACGCTTCCTTTGTCCTCATCTAGTTTGCGTTTTAGTATATACATATTCTAAGCTTCAATAGAAAATTAAGCTGCAGGAACAATAACTGAACGAGTGACCACTACTGACCAGTTCAAAAGAGAGATACCAGAGGGAAGTGCTATTCCTTATATAGAGAACACAGAGGGAAGTGCTATTCCTTATACCACTACTGACCACTTCTCAAATTGCTCAACAACCCAGAAGTATTGTTCATATTTGATCGAACGCAGCTCGATCTCTTTATTTCTGATGATTAAAGTGAAGATCCAGCGCACAATTTAATTATTAAAGCACCTCTAAAATTCCAAGCCTGAAAGCATAAAGCACAACTTCAACCATAAAAAAGAAAAAGCTGGACAAACGAATGCAAAGGGAAATTGAACCGAGGATTAGGATATAGATTGGAGAAAAGAAAAACAAGTTGAAGCACAAAAAACTTTAATTTGTTTCAATATCTATCAAACATGCCCGCCATCATGATCGAATAAAGTTGAAAATTTCCTTAACTATAAAATGCAAACAACTTGAAGCATAAAAGACGTGGTTCAACTTCATTCATAAACTTTAATTTGTTTCGGTATCTATCAAAGATGCCCGCAATCATGGTATAAAGACTAATCGAATAAAGTTGGAAATTTCCTAAAGGGAAACTTGACAACTTTTATCAAATTAAATCTTTTGGAACCACTGTAAGTGGCCTAGTGGTTTCGAAGCTGTCAAAGTGGTCAGGCACTGTGCTGCAATGCACAGTTGGAGCATTTCACATGCGCTGAATGGGTTTATCTTGGGCCTAGGAAGCCTTTGGGTTTCCCTTGACAAAGTCAAAAAAAAAAAAAAAAAGTTAAATCTTTTGGAAAGGAGGTCAAATACTTTATTGCTAGATACCAAATTGCTAGCTGTTATATGAGAATTTCTATTGGGACCTCTAAGTTTTCTCATTTGACCTTCCTTCAATTTTTTCTCCTCAAACTCTCAAAATTGCCCTTCAATTTTTCTTTTCTTAAGAATAATAAATTAAAAAAAAAAAGAACAAATGTTAACTTAACCCTGCCACCATTGGTTGCATCCAACTTAAAACTTTTCCAATACAATTGTATGCTCAACAAGTTGCTAATCAATGAACTGACTATAGTTAAGTTCTTCACAGATTGGTATTTATCATCTTGGATTATAAAAACTTGCTACGTATCATCAAAAGATAATTAATGTCACGCCCCGGATTTTGAATAACAAATCCAAATCCGAAACATGAATTAATACAACTCACATAAATACAACCTGAATTTTTTTCTCAAAACAACCACACTTCACACCTCTCAATATTACAATAAATCAAATCCTCAAGTTAATTATTACAACACACTCTCACCAAATCAAATTCTAAGGCTCAATGAGCTTAACTCACCTCACTATTACAAATGCTGTATAACTATAACAAATACTCTAACCGGCTCGATCACCGCCCTGATTCTCCTGACCTGCAGGATTACCCGCTACACCGTTTGAATAGTGTACCGGGATTGCAACAATACAAACCCGGTAAGCTTTTTGCAAAGCTCGTATGAGTAAACGAAAGGATTGCACGATTTAAAGTAACACAATCAACTCAAGCACATTTTAATTTTGTTTTGCATAAGAATTGAAGTGTACAACGTCACTTCAAGCATCAATCAACTCACATCTCATCATGACTACTCAAAAATAAACAACTTCTTACTCAATATATACTCACAGGCTTATGATTTATTTATATAAATCATCCCATGCAGTATATTATACTTACAGGCTTATGATTAATTATATTAATCACCCCATTCAGTATATCATACTTACAGGCTTATGATTAATTATATTAATCATCCCATTCAGTATGTGATGTCATACCCAAGGGCATATGATAACTCGTTTATCCCCCAAGCAGTATGATGGCAGACAGACTAGAGCTCTAACTGTATCGTAAAGTGTCACCTGGGCCAAGGTTCACCTTACGAATGACTGCTTTTCTCAATTCACTCGACTCCTCATTTAATTCATCTCAACGACTCAACTATCGCACTTTACTCAATTACCCATTATCATAGACAACACAACATCTAAGATAAATCACATATTCCAAAGGGTAATGCTCAAAATATAACTCAGTAAATCACACCATCCAATATATATTCCACGTAAATATATATATATGTAGTCACCCACACAAGAGTGACCACTAATACCAACTATAGTTCACATGCAATAAAATCTAGAAATTCATTTTTTTTATAGTTAAATACATTTTACTTACCTATGGACCGTAGTCGATCAAGTCCATATAATTTAAAACAAATATTTATTTTCATAAAACAATTTCCACAATTTCTCAATTAAATAAAATCACCGAATTTCGGTTCGTGAATGAACCATGTGCGATTTACTCACCTCGATATTCCCGCTGCGTCTTCAGTTTAACACAATACACACCGAAATCGCTCACCCAAGGGAGACCGTCAATCACCTAATCACACATGACCTTAACTTAGCCAATAACTCAAAAACATATTCAAACGACAATCCAACGGTCGGATCGAAATTAAATGATGATCCAACGGTCGGATCCTCACGGATCGCCCTTAGGATCACCCTCCAAAAATCATCACGAAGATCCAACGGTCGGATCTTCCTGAATCGTCCTTACTAACATCTTCACAATTTTATACGAAAATCCGACGGACGGATTCTCACGAATCGCCTCCCTAATCACTGTTTTGCATTTATACGAAGATCCAACGGTCGGATCTTCGCCCATGACCACACAAAGTCACTGGGACAGTCATAAGATCATCATATCAAAACTACAAGTCCATCTGACGGTCCTAACTTCACATATCACAAATCTAACGATCGAAATCGATCGAAACTTAAAAATTCATAACTTAATCATACGATATCCAAAAATTGCATATAATATATCAAGATGATCGTATTGAAATATAGAATCTAAAAATGCACAGAAACTATATTTTTGACCCCCGGAGGTGGCCGGAAAGGGCCGCCGGAATTAGTGGCAGAGCCGCCGCCGACCACCGCCAATGGTGTCGGGGCCGGGCTGCTCCTCTTCCTCTCATCATGCTTAACAACTTTCATAACTACCATGTAAGCTGAAAATGACCGGAAGTGGTTGAAATTACCTAAAACAGTCGAGGTGGCCGGAAAATTTCCAGAATCCGGCGAAATTTGCAGAATCCGGCAAGGCTTGATTTCGACGTCAAAACTTCAATTTCAGGCTTCGATCCCTTCTAGAGAGTTGTTAAGAAACTCAAGGTGAACTCATTGGTTCAAGAATCACAGAAAAATATGGTCTGTAGCTCGAGATATACCGATCGAAAGCTTCGGTGGTCGGAAAAATTCCAGAATCCGGCGAGCTTGAGTTTCGACGTAAAAACTTCAACGAAACGCTTCGATTCCTTCTGGAGAGTTGTTCAGAACTTCAAGAAGAACTCACTAAGCCAAGAATCACATAAAGAGGTGGTCTGTAACTCGAGATACACGAATCGAAGGGTTGTTTGTCGATCTAAACCAGTCGAGCTCCGATGAACGTGAAATCGTTCTTCCCAGGTCTGGTCCTTCTTGGTGCTTGTTCAGAATGTTGAGGCGAATCCAATGAGACAAGAATCAAGAGAATTGGCGGCCTGTAGCTCAAGATATCGAGATAGAACCAAATCGAGCTCAAACCGGAACCGTGTCCTCCGCCGCCACTGCCGGCCGTGTTGCGGTGCAAGGTTGCCACTGGTAGCTGCGCAAGAACGAGGTGGAACTATAGGAACTGGTCTGGTCTTGATTGGTGGTCGGTGGAGGGAGAGATGAGTTGATGAAGATTGCTCTGTTTCTTGGATGGTTTTCGGACGTGAGACAGAGAGAGTGAGAGAGAGTTGTCTGGTATGATTGAATGATTATTCAATTATGCATAATCATGAATGATGATTAAGACACCGGCCTTGAATCAAGGAACACCCTTCCTTTTAACAAAGGTGTTTGCCACCAACTGTTTTGGTTAAAAGAAAAACCGGTTATTACAATCTACCCTCCTTAAAGAAATTTCGTCCCGAAATTTAAGCGCAAGTTAATTGCTCTCGATTACGGTTAACCTAACCATCGAATCTCCATCTTTCCCAAAACTGTAGTAATCGACAAAGCCGCAGCCCTTTGTATAAAAATACATTCCTATGGCCACTAAATCCTTTCATCACAAACGTAAACTCACACAACAAGAATTCACAGATGAAATCCTCATTCCCACTTAAGTCATCAACATGACATTCCTTCACCGCATCATTTCTCAAATTTTCAACACAACAATTGCCTCAAGCAACCCACACTCAAATCACCACGTGACATTGCACATATAGCTGTTTTCACACAGATCGTCATCCTGTACTGGCATACAAGCACAGTAAACACTCCCACAAAGCGTTTCGCTACTCAATTAGCATCACTCAAAACAAATCATTCTCAAAAGCACGCCAATAAAACATGTCACCCAGTGATGATGACTTGGGCTTGCTCAATCCTTGGGCTAGGCATTAGGGCTGGCCAATTGGGCCGAAGAAACCGAACCATCCACATTTCGAACCGGCCCGAACCAATTTGGGTTTAACATTTGGGCCTACCATTCGGGTCGAACAATTGGGCTTACTATTTGGGCCTACCAATCGGCCGAACAATTGGGCTTACTATTTGGGCCTACCAATCGGCCCACCGACTTCCAGCTCGGCTACGGTATGAAATTGTACATACCGTAGGTATACCGTATATATGTATGCATACCGTACAGACCGTATATACGTATGCATATCGTACAACTGTATATACGTATGCATACCGTACAGACCATATATACATATGTATACCGTACATACCGTATATACGTCCGTATATCAAGCATATACGGGATCCAAAAATATTTGTAAGAGGTAAGGTTCGAACTCCCGACCTCGAACACGAAGGTTTTGCTCCCAACCACTGAAGCAAGAGCTGCCTTCATTAATATATGCTCACGTGTTATATTTATTATGTCATAAGCGACATAAATAAAATAACGGGGGAGGCAAGGTTCGAAACCTCAACCTGCTGCACGAAACCTTTGTCCCCAACCACTGGAGCACAAGCTGTGCTTAATATAATGTGTACAAATGTTATACTTATTATGTCATAAGCGAACATAATAAAAATAAACGAGAGGCAAGGTTCGAACCTCTGACCTCTTGTACAAGAGCCTTGCTCTTCAACCACTAGAGCACCAGCTGCTCTCGTTACTATCCATGCAACTTCTTTTATTTATTCTATCATAAGCGATAGAATAACAACAAACTGTCGGTACACTCCACGTGCCACGACACGTCTCTTCCGTGATTTACGGAAAGCAAATCACTTTCGGCTAAAGCTGTCTGCCACAGCGTCTCGAGGTTCGGCCTGTCCCCTTACACGCTCAACACGCGCCAACAGCTTTTCCGGGTTTCGGGGCGACTTTAATCCAACGCGTGGATTCAAATTCTGAGATCGTTCATCCAACGGTGGAGATCTGCTCACCTTGTTCTATAAATAGGTGCATTCTGGAGAAAAACTGTTCACTCCAAAAGAAAAGAAATTTTCTTCCGAGCTCAAGTCTTTCTCTCTCAACTCTTCAGCCTTTCTCTTCTCAAATCCTTTCTTCATCAATTTCGATCCTTCTCTTCTGATCTTCTCTCCCATCTAGTTGATTCAATCCCATCTTTCCTCTGAACTTTCAGATCTTCAATCTTTTCCTCCAAATCTTCAATCCTTCTTTCTCAGATCTTTTCTTCCATTTGAAGATTCGATCTCATCTTTCCTCTGAGAATCTCATATCTCCAATCACCAGTTCAACAACTCCAATCCTTCTAACAAAATCTCCCTCAAACACTAAACCATGTATTCCTCGATTTTCACATCCTCTCACTCCATGACCCAAGAGCCACGAACTCTGCAACTAATGGAGCTCCAAACCCCGCAACAAATGGAACCACAACAACAGCAACCAACAGAGGAGGGAGGAAACACCCAAGCAGCTGGAAGTAGTGCCAACATGGATTTCTGGCGAAGCCGTACCAGGTGGATTCCTACTCCAGAACAAATAAGAATCCTCAAGGATCTTTACTACGTCAAGGGATTTAAGTGCCCAACTACAGAGCACATTCACGAGATCTGCCTCCAGCTGAACCAGTATGGACATGTTGAGGGTAAGAACATTTACTTTTGGTTCCAGAACGTCAGGGCTCGAGAGAAGCAGATGAATAGGTGTAATCAGGCTGCTCCAGTGCCCATGGAAACTAGTTCTCTTGGTACTGGTGGATCCATTGATCTCAATTTTGGGTCCACTGGTTCTACTGGTGCTGGTGGATCCATCGACATCAATTTTGGGCCAGCTGGTGGATCCATTGACATCAATTTTGGGTCCACTAGTTCTACTGATGATGGTAGATCCATTGATCTCAACTTTGGTTCCACCTATTCTACTGGTAATGAAGGATTTCTTGATTTAAATTTTGTTTCATATTCTTCCTCACACTTCAACACTAATACCAGTACAACTCTTTTGGCACAACAGGAGGACAAACATCCCTGCAACAACGAGGAGGAGATCACCAGGAGGTTCAAACTCTTCCTCTGTTCCCCGTGCACGGCGAGGACGTCTTTGGTAACCTGAAGGCTACTTCCGAGGAAGGTAGCGCTTTTGGTTACTATTCTGGTGGCTCAGGCGGTTACCACAGTGGCTCAAACGTTTCTCTTGAGCTCAGCCTCAATCCATCCGGAGCTGCTGACTAGGCTTAGTATAGCATGGTCCTCGTTTTCCTTTTTTTTTTTTTTTTTTTTTTTTTTTTTTTTTGTAATGTAAAATCAATAAGATGGTGTGCATGTTTTCTTTTCTTTTTGTTTAACCAACAACAACACCAAGGATCGAACCTTGGTCACCCAATACTATTTTCAAAACCATAAACAACTCTACTGCACACATCTTTCATAATGATGCAATAAAAACAATCACTCAAAAAGAATCCAACAATCAATTAAGTCGCATCGAGGTCTAGCTAGTATCCTCTGAGTCAAACCAAACACAACAATTTCATCGATAGGATTAGGGATTTATAAAGCTAAACACATCCTGAGTTAGCTAGGAAAAACCCACGTCTTTAGAGTTACTCTTACAACTCTTATAAAATCTCAACCATTTCCTCTATTAATTGCTCCATTAAACTTACCACAATTCATACCCTATGAATTTACGATTTAGAAACCGAATCAAACTCCATATCGCATAGTAATTCACTTGAACCACTATGGATACCCAACAATGTCACTACAATCAATACCCAAAATTGCACTTAACCATTTCTCCTAAAATCCATCACCACAGAAACACACCCTCATCTAATAACATTTACAGAGAGTTGACTCTAAATCTCCCCATTATTTACCGACCAAGATCAAACTCCATTTCAAAACTTTAAGTGTCCCGCCTACTTAAACTTAAAACACAAACAACCTCAAATTCACTTCAGTCCAACTCCATACTACGATCCAAAACTTAAGAAAACTAGTTCACAAAATCAATTTCCTTCACTTAAATAAAACTATGTCCACAAGTCATAGTCAGGTCAACAGACCAAGGTGTCCAAACGGAGAATTTCCAATCCAGTTGTCTTTGTGAAACGCAAAATATCAATCAAAATGATGCTCGCAACATCAACCACGTATACAAAACATGTTCCTCGGATCTCGATTTAAATTTAGAAATACTAAAACTACCACTAGTCCCACTTCAAATAGCCCTTAAGATTTTAGGTACTCGGAGAGAACTCAAATATATAGTCGTTCGTCTCAATCACTCAAACACGAGATCAAACTCCGTTCTCGCACCTCAAACTCTGCTCAACAACTTACAAGCACATGGAAGAATTAACCACAATAATTTCTTCCCTAACCGCAACACTACTCACAACTCCACATGAGTCTAGAATCTATTCAAATGCATATGTATGTCCAACTTAAGAAGGCAAAATTACTATCAATTAATACTCGTATCCACATCAGATACGAGCATAGGTCCACACCATGCCTTCAACCAAACACTTCTACATACAAAAGGAAACTCATTTCCATAAACAATCCTCACTGACTCATCAGAGTTAAATCCGGAGGTTTCCATTCCTCAAAGATTACAACCTGCGGAAACTAAACTTATTCTAATACGAACTTAGAAGACAACTCTACCGTCCTACTGACATACACGCTGTCTAGACCCCATACTAAGACATACCCAATGATTATACCAGTACCGAAGAGTATACGATGGGGATCCGCTGCAGACGGGCCATCACTCGGGGAGTACTGATTATCACCAAATATGTACCTTACGCTCTGATACCAAACTGTCACGCCCCGGATTTTGAATAACAAATCCAAATCCGAAACATGAATTAATACAACTCACATAAATACAACCTGAATTTTTTTCTCAAAACAACCACACTTCACACCTCTCAATATTACAATAAATCAAATCCTCAAGTTAATTATTACAACACACTCTCACCAAATCAAATTCTAAGGCTCAATGAGCTTAACTCACCTCACTATTACAAATGCTGTATAACTATAACAAATACTCTAACCGGCTCGATCACCGCCTTGATTCTCCTGACCTGCAGGATTACCCGCTACACCGTTTGAATAGTGTACCGGGATTGCAACAATACAAACCCGGTAAGCTTTTTGCAAAGCTCGTATGAGTAAACGAAAGGATTGCACGATTTAAAGTAACACAATCAACTCAAGCACATTTTAATTTTGTTTTGCATAAGAATTGAAGTGTACAACGTCACTTCAAGCATCAATCAACTCACATCTCATCATGACTACTCAAAAATAAACAACTTCTTACTCAATATATACTCACAGGCTTATGATTTATTTATATAAATCATCCCATGCAGTATATTATACTTACAGGCTTATGATTAATTATATTAATCACCCCATTCAGTATATCATACTTACAGGCTTATGATTAATTATATTAATCATCCCATTCAGTATGTGATGTCATACCCAAGGGCATATGATAACTCGTTTATCCCCCAAGCAGTATGATGGCAGACAGACTAGAGCTCTAACTGTATCGTAAAGTGTCACCTGGGCCAAGGTTCACCTTACGAATGACTGCTTTTCTCAATTCACTCGACTCCTCATTTAATTCATCTCAACGACTCAACTATCGCACTTTACTCAATTACCCATTATCATAGACAACACAACATCTAAGATAAATCACATATTCCAAAGGGTAATGCTCAAAATATAACTCAGTAAATCACACCATCCAATATATATTCCACGTAAATATATATATATGTAGTCACCCACACAAGAGTGACCACTAATACCAACTATAGTTCACATGCAATAAAATCTAGAAATTCATTTTTTTTATAGTTAAATACATTTTACTTACCTATGGACCGTAGTCGATCAAGTCCATATAATTTAAAACAAATATTTATTTTCATAAAACAATTTCCACAATTTCTCAATTAAATAAAATCACCGAATTTCGGTTCGTGAATGAACCATGTGCGATTTACTCACCTCGATATTCCCGCTGCGTCTTCAGTTTAACACAATACACACCGAAATCGCTCACCCAAGGGAGACCGTCAATCACCTAATCACACATGACCTTAACTTAGCCAATAACTCAAAAACATATTCAAACGACAATCCAACGGTCGGATCGAAATTAAATGATGATCCAACGGTCGGATCCTCACGGATCGCCCTTAGGATCACCCTCCAAAAATCATCACGAAGATCCAACGGTCGGATCTTCCTGAATCGTCCTTACTAACATCTTCACAATTTTATACGAAAATCCGACGGACGGATTCTCACGAATCGCCTCCCTAATCACTGTTTTGCATTTATACGAAGATCCAACGGTCGGATCTTCGCCCATGACCACACAAAGTCACTGGGACAGTCATAAGATCATCATATCAAAACTACAAGTCCATCTGACGGTCCTAACTTCACATATCACAAATCTAACGATCGAAATCGATCGAAACTTAAAAATTCATAACTTAATCATACGATATCCAAAAATTGCATATAATATATCAAGATGATCGTATTGAAATATAGAATCTAAAAATGCACAGAAACTATATTTTTGACCCCCGGAGGTGGCCGGAAAGGGCCGCCGGAATTAGTGGCAGAGCCGCCGCCGACCACCGCCAATGGTGTCGGGGCCGGGCTGCTCCTCTTCCTCTCATCATGCTTAACAACTTTCATAACTACCATGTAAGCTGAAAATGACCGGAAGTGGTTGAAATTACCTAAAACAGTCGAGGTGGCCGGAAAATTTCCAGAATCCGGCGAAATTTGCAGAATCCGGCAAGGCTTGATTTCGACGTCAAAACTTCAATTTCAGGCTTCGATCCCTTCTAGAGAGTTGTTAAGAAACTCAAGGTGAACTCATTGGTTCAAGAATCACAGAAAAATATGGTCTGTAGCTCGAGATATACCGATCGAAAGCTTCGGTGGTCGGAAAAATTCCAGAATCCGGCGAGCTTGAGTTTCGACGTAAAAACTTCAACGAAACGCTTCGATTCCTTCTGGAGAGTTGTTCAGAACTTCAAGAAGAACTCACTAAGCCAAGAATCACATAAAGAGGTGGTCTGTAACTCGAGATACACGAATCGAAGGGTTGTTTGTCGATCTAAACCAGTCGAGCTCCGATGAACGTGAAATCGTTCTTCCCAGGTCTGGTCCTTCTTGGTGCTTGTTCAGAATGTTGAGGCGAATCCAATGAGACAAGAATCAAGAGAATTGGCGGCCTGTAGCTCAAGATATCGAGATAGAACCAAATCGAGCTCAAAACGGAACCGTGTCCTCCGCCGCCACTGCCGGCCGTGTTGCGGTGCAAGGTTGCCACTGGTAGCTGCGCAAGAACGAGGTGGAACTATAGGAACTGGTCTGGTCTTGATTGGTGGTCGGTGGAGGGAGAGATGAGTTGATGAAGATTGCTCTGTTTCTTGGATGGTTTTCGGACGTGAGACAGAGAGAGTGAGAGAGAGTTGTCTGGTATGATTGAATGATTATTCAATTATGCATAATCATGAATGATGATTAAGACACCGGCCTTGAATCAAGGAACACCCTTCCTTTTAACAAAGGTGTTTGCCACCAACTGTTTTGGTTAAAAGAAAAACCGGTTATTACAATCTACCCTCCTTAAAGAAATTTCGTCCCGAAATTTAAGCGCAAGTTAATTGCTCTCGATTACGGTTAACCTAACCATCGAATCTCCATCTTTCCCAAAACTGTAGTAATCGACAAAGCCGCAGCCCTTTGTATAAAAATACATTCCTATGGCCACTAAATCCTTTCATCACAAACGTAAACTCACACAACAAGAATTCACAGATGAAATCCTCATTCCCACTTAAGTCATCAACATGACATTCCTTCACCGCATCATTTCTCAAATTTTCAACACAACAATTGCCTCAAGCAACCCACACTCAAATCACCACGTGACATTGCACATATAGCTGTTTTCACACAGATCGTCATCCTGTACTGGCATACAAGCACAGTAAACACTCCCACAAAGCGTTTCGCTACTCAATTAGCATCACTCAAAACAAATCATTCTCAAAAGCACGCCAATAAAACATGTCACCCAGTGATGATGACTTGGGCTTGCTCAATCCTTGGGCTAGGCATTAGGGCTGGCCAATTGGGCCGAAGAAACCGAACCATCCACATTTCGAACCGGCCCGAACCAATTTGGGTTTAACATTTGGGCCTACCATTCGGGTCGAACAATTGGGCTTACTATTTGGGCCTACCAATCGGCCGAACAATTGGGCTTACTATTTGGGCCTACCAATCGGCCCACCGACTTCCAGCTCGGCTACGGTATGAAATTGTACATACCGTAGGTATACCGTATATATGTATGCATACCGTACAGACCGTATATACGTATGCATATCGTACAACTGTATATACGTATGCATACCGTACAGACCATATATACATATGTATACCGTACATACCGTATATACGTCCGTATATCAAGCATATACGGGATCCAAAAATATTTGTAAGAGGTAAGGTTCGAACTCCCGACCTCGAACACGAAGGTTTTGCTCCCAACCACTGAAGCAAGAGCTGCCTTCATTAATATATGCTCACGTGTTATATTTATTATGTCATAAGCGACATAAATAAAATAACGGGGGAGGCAAGGTTCGAAACCTCAACCTGCTGCACGAAACCTTTGTCCCCAACCACTGGAGCACAAGCTGTGCTTAATATAATGTGTACAAATGTTATACTTATTATGTCATAAGCGAACATAATAAAAATAAACGAGAGGCAAGGTTCGAACCTCTGACCTCTTGTACAAGAGCCTTGCTCTTCAACCACTAGAGCACCAGCTGCTCTCGTTACTATCCATGCAACTTCTTTTATTTATTCTATCATAAGCGATAGAATAACAACAAACTGTCGGTACACTCCACGTGCCACGACACGTCTCTTCCGTGATTTACGGAAAGCAAATCACTTTCGGCTAAAGCTGTCTGCCACAGCGTCTCGAGGTTCGGCCTGTCCCCTTACACGCTCAACACGCGCCAACAGCTTTTCCGGGTTTCGGGGCGACTTTAATCCAACGCGTGGATTCAAATTCTGAGATCGTTCATCCAACGGTGGAGATCTGCTCACCTTGTTCTATAAATAGGTGCATTCTGGAGAAAAACTGTTCACTCCAAAAGAAAAGAAATTTTCTTCCGAGCTCAAGTCTTTCTCTCTCAACTCTTCAGCCTTTCTCTTCTCAAATCCTTTCTTCATCAATTTCGATCCTTCTCTTCTGATCTTCTCTCCCATCTAGTTGATTCAATCCCATCTTTCCTCTGAACTTTCAGATCTTCAATCTTTTCCTCCAAATCTTCAATCCTTCTTTCTCAGATCTTTTCTTCCATTTGAAGATTCGATCTCATCTTTCCTCTGAGAATCTCATATCTCCAATCACCAGTTCAACAACTCCAATCCTTCTAACAAAATCTCCCTCAAACACTAAACCATGTATTCCTCGATTTTCACATCCTCTCACTCCATGACCCAAGAGCCACGAACTCTGCAACTAATGGAGCTCCAAACCCCGCAACAAATGGAACCACAACAACAGCAACCAACAGAGGAGGGAGGAAACACCCAAGCAGCTGGAAGTAGTGCCAACATGGATTTCTGGCGAAGCCGTACCAGGTGGATTCCTACTCCAGAACAAATAAGAATCCTCAAGGATCTTTACTACGTCAAGGGATTTAAGTGCCCAACTACAGAGCACATTCACGAGATCTGCCTCCAGCTGAACCAGTATGGACATGTTGAGGGTAAGAACATTTACTTTTGGTTCCAGAACGTCAGGGCTCGAGAGAAGCAGATGAATAGGTGTAATCAGGCTGCTCCAGTGCCCATGGAAACTAGTTCTCTTGGTACTGGTGGATCCATTGATCTCAATTTTGGGTCCACTGGTTCTACTGGTGCTGGTGGATCCATCGACATCAATTTTGGGCCAGCTGGTGGATCCATTGACATCAATTTTGGGTCCACTAGTTCTACTGATGATGGTAGATCCATTGATCTCAACTTTGGTTCCACCTATTCTACTGGTAATGAAGGATTTCTTGATTTAAATTTTGTTTCATATTCTTCCTCACACTTCAACACTAATACCAGTACAACTCTTTTGGCACAACAGGAGGACAAACATCCCTGCAACAACGAGGAGGAGATCACCAGGAGGTTCAAACTCTTCCTCTGTTCCCCGTGCACGGCGAGGACGTCTTTGGTAACCTGAAGGCTACTTCCGAGGAAGGTAGCGCTTTTGGTTACTATTCTGGTGGCTCAGGCGGTTACCACAGTGGCTCAAACGTTTCTCTTGAGCTCAGCCTCAATCCATCCGGAGCTGCTGACTAGGCTTAGTATAGCATGGTCCTCGTTTTCCTTTTTTTTTTTTTTTTTTTTTTTTTTTTTTTTTTTTGTAATGTAAAATCAATAAGATGGTGTGCATGTTTTCTTTTCTTTTTGTTTAACCAACAACAACACCAAGGATCGAACCTTGGTCACCCAATACTATTTTCAAAACCATAAACAACTCTACTGCACACATCTTTCATAATGATGCAATAAAAACAATCACTCAAAAAGAATCCAACAATCAATTAAGTCGCATCGAGGTCTAGCTAGTATCCTCTGAGTCAAACCAAACACAACAATTTCATCGATAGGATTAGGGATTTATAAAGCTAAACACATCCTGAGTTAGCTAGGAAAAACCCACGTCTTTAGAGTTACTCTTACAACTCTTATAAAATCTCAACCATTTCCTCTATTAATTGCTCCATTAAACTTACCACAATTCATACCCTATGAATTTACGATTTAGAAACCGAATCAAACTCCATATCGCATAGTAATTCACTTGAACCACTATGGATACCCAACAATGTCACTACAATCAATACCCAAAATTGCACTTAACCATTTCTCCTAAAATCCATCACCACAGAAACACACCCTCATCTAATAACATTTACAGAGAGTTGACTCTAAATCTCCCCATTATTTACCGACCAAGATCAAACTCCATTTCAAAACTTTAAGTGTCCCGCCTACTTAAACTTAAAACACAAACAACCTCAAATTCACTTCAGTCCAACTCCATACTACGATCCAAAACTTAAGAAAACTAGTTCACAAAATCAATTTCCTTCACTTAAATAAAACTATGTCCACAAGTCATAGTCAGGTCAACAGACCAAGGTGTCCAAACGGAGAATTTCCAATCCAGTTGTCTTTGTGAAACGCAAAATATCAATCAAAATGATGCTCGCAACATCAACCACGTATACAAAACATGTTCCTCGGATCTCGATTTAAATTTAGAAATACTAAAACTACCACTAGTCCCACTTCAAATAGCCCTTAAGATTTTAGGTACTCGGAGAGAACTCAAATATATAGTCGTTCGTCTCAATCACTCAAACACGAGATCAAACTCCGTTCTCGCACCTCAAACTCTGCTCAACAACTTACAAGCACATGGAAGAATTAACCACAATAATTTCTTCCCTAACCGCAACACTACTCACAACTCCACATGAGTCTAGAATCTATTCAAATGCATATGTATGTCCAACTTAAGAAGGCAAAATTACTATCAATTAATACTCGTATCCACATCAGATACGAGCATAGGTCCACACCATGCCTTCAACCAAACACTTCTACATACAAAAGGAAACTCATTTCCATAAACAATCCTCACTGACTCATCAGAGTTAAATCCGGAGGTTTCCATTCCTCAAAGATTACAACCTGCGGAAACTAAACTTATTCTAATACGAACTTAGAAGACAACTCTACCGTCCTACTGACATACACGCTGTCTAGACCCCATACTAAGACATACCCAATGATTATACCAGTACCGAAGAGTATACGATGGGGATCCGCTGCAGACGGGCCATCACTCGGGGAGTACTGATTATCACCAAATATGTACCTTACGCTCTGATACCAAACTGTCACGCCCCGGATTTTGAATAACAAATCCAAATCCGAAACATGAATTAATACAACTCACATAAATACAACCTGAATTTTTTTCTCAAAACAACCACACTTCACACCTCTCAATATTACAATAAATCAAATCCTCAAGTTAATTATTACAACACACTCTCACCAAATCAAATTCTAAGGCTCAATGAGCTTAACTCACCTCACTATTACAAATGCTGTATAACTATAACAAATACTCTAACCGGCTCGATCACCGCCCTGATTCTCCTGACCTGCAGGATTACCCGCTACACCGTTTGAATAGTGTACCGGGATTGCAACAATACAAACCCGGTAAGCTTTTTGCAAAGCTCGTATGAGTAAACGAAAGGATTGCACGATTTAAAGTAACACAATCAACTCAAGCACATTTTAATTTTGTTTTGCATAAGAATTGAAGTGTACAACGTCACTTCAAGCATCAATCAACTCACATCTCATCATGACTACTCAAAAATAAACAACTTCTTACTCAATATATACTCACAGGCTTATGATTTATTTATATAAATCATCCCATGCAGTATATTATACTTACAGGCTTATGATTAATTATATTAATCACCCCATTCAGTATATCATACTTACAGGCTTATGATTAATTATATTAATCATCCCATTCAGTATGTGATGTCATACCCAAGGGCATATGATAACTCGTTTATCCCCCAAGCAGTATGATGGCAGACAGACTAGAGCTCTAACTGTATCGTAAAGTGTCACCTGGGCCAAGGTTCACCTTACGAATGACTGCTTTTCTCAATTCACTCGACTCCTCATTTAATTCATCTCAACGACTCAACTATCGCACTTTACTCAATTACCCATTATCATAGACAACACAACATCTAAGATAAATCACATATTCCAAAGGGTAATGCTCAAAATATAACTCAGTAAATCACACCATCCAATATATATTCCACGTAAATATATATATATGTAGTCACCCACACAAGAGTGACCACTAATACCAACTATAGTTCACATGCAATAAAATCTAGAAATTCATTTTTTTTATAGTTAAATACATTTTACTTACCTATGGACCGTAGTCGATCAAGTCCATATAATTTAAAACAAATATTTATTTTCATAAAACAATTTCCACAATTTCTCAATTAAATAAAATCACCGAATTTCGGTTCGTGAATGAACCATGTGCGATTTACTCACCTCGATATTCCCGCTGCGTCTTCAGTTTAACACAATACACACCGAAATCGCTCACCCAAGGGAGACCGTCAATCACCTAATCACACATGACCTTAACTTAGCCAATAACTCAAAAACATATTCAAACGACAATCCAACGGTCGGATCGAAATTAAATGATGATCCAACGGTCGGATCCTCACGGATCGCCCTTAGGATCACCCTCCAAAAATCATCACGAAGATCCAACGGTCGGATCTTCCTGAATCGTCCTTACTAACATCTTCACAATTTTATACGAAAATCCGACGGACGGATTCTCACGAATCGCCTCCCTAATCACTGTTTTGCATTTATACGAAGATCCAACGGTCGGATCTTCGCCCATGACCACACAAAGTCACTGGGACAGTCATAAGATCATCATATCAAAACTACAAGTCCATCTGACGGTCCTAACTTCACATATCACAAATCTAACGATCGAAATCGATCGAAACTTAAAAATTCATAACTTAATCATACGATATCCAAAAATTGCATATAATATATCAAGATGATCGTATTGAAATATAGAATCTAAAAATGCACAGAAACTATATTTTTGACCCCCGGAGGTGGCCGGAAAGGGCCGCCGGAATTAGTGGCAGAGCCGCCGCCGACCACCGCCAATGGTGTCGGGGCCGGGCTGCTCCTCTTCCTCTCATCATGCTTAACAACTTTCATAACTACCATGTAAGCTGAAAATGACCGGAAGTGGTTGAAATTACCTAAAACAGTCGAGGTGGCCGGAAAATTTCCAGAATCCGGCGAAATTTGCAGAATCCGGCAAGGCTTGATTTCGACGTCAAAACTTCAATTTCAGGCTTCGATCCCTTCTAGAGAGTTGTTAAGAAACTCAAGGTGAACTCATTGGTTCAAGAATCACAGAAAAATATGGTCTGTAGCTCGAGATATACCGATCGAAAGCTTCGGTGGTCGGAAAAATTCCAGAATCCGGCGAGCTTGAGTTTCGACGTAAAAACTTCAACGAAACGCTTCGATTCCTTCTGGAGAGTTGTTCAGAACTTCAAGAAGAACTCACTAAGCCAAGAATCACATAAAGAGGTGGTCTGTAACTCGAGATACACGAATCGAAGGGTTGTTTGTCGATCTAAACCAGTCGAGCTCCGATGAACGTGAAATCGTTCTTCCCAGGTCTGGTCCTTCTTGGTGCTTGTTCAGAATGTTGAGGCGAATCCAATGAGACAAGAATCAAGAGAATTGGCGGCCTGTAGCTCAAGATATCGAGATAGAACCAAATCGAGCTCAAAACGGAACCGTGTCCTCCGCCGCCACTGCCGGCCGTGTTGCGGTGCAAGGTTGCCACTGGTAGCTGCGCAAGAACGAGGTGGAACTATAGGAACTGGTCTGGTCTTGATTGGTGGTCGGTGGAGGGAGAGATGAGTTGATGAAGATTGCTCTGTTTCTTGGATGGTTTTCGGACGTGAGACAGAGAGAGTGAGAGAGAGTTGTCTGGTATGATTGAATGATTATTCAATTATGCATAATCATGAATGATGATTAAGACACCGGCCTTGAATCAAGGAACACCCTTCCTTTTAACAAAGGTGTTTGCCACCAACTGTTTTGGTTAAAAGAAAAACCGGTTATTACAATCTACCCTCCTTAAAGAAATTTCGTCCCGAAATTTAAGCGCAAGTTAATTGCTCTCGATTACGGTTAACCTAACCATCGAATCTCCATCTTTCCCAAAACTGTAGTAATCGACAAAGCCGCAGCCCTTTGTATAAAAATACATTCCTATGGCCACTAAATCCTTTCATCACAAACGTAAACTCACACAACAAGAATTCACAGATGAAATCCTCATTCCCACTTAAGTCATCAACATGACATTCCTTCACCGCATCATTTCTCAAATTTTCAACACAACAATTGCCTCAAGCAACCCACACTCAAATCACCACGTGACATTGCACATATAGCTGTTTTCACACAGATCGTCATCCTGTACTGGCATACAAGCACAGTAAACACTCCCACAAAGCGTTTCGCTACTCAATTAGCATCACTCAAAACAAATCATTCTCAAAAGCACGCCAATAAAACATGTCACCCAGTGATGATGACTTGGGCTTGCTCAATCCTTGGGCTAGGCATTAGGGCTGGCCAATTGGGCCGAAGAAACCGAACCATCCACATTTCGAACCGGCCCGAACCAATTTGGGTTTAACATTTGGGCCTACCATTCGGGTCGAACAATTGGGCTTACTATTTGGGCCTACCAATCGGCCGAACAATTGGGCTTACTATTTGGGCCTACCAATCGGCCCACCGACTTCCAGCTCGGCTACGGTATGAAATTGTACATACCGTAGGTATACCGTATATATGTATGCATACCGTACAGACCGTATATACGTATGCATATCGTACAACTGTATATACGTATGCATACCGTACAGACCATATATACATATGTATACCGTACATACCGTATATACGTCCGTATATCAAGCATATACGGGATCCAAAAATATTTGTAAGAGGTAAGGTTCGAACTCCCGACCTCGAACACGAAGGTTTTGCTCCCAACCACTGAAGCAAGAGCTGCCTTCATTAATATATGCTCACGTGTTATATTTATTATGTCATAAGCGACATAAATAAAATAACGGGGGAGGCAAGGTTCGAAACCTCAACCTGCTGCACGAAACCTTTGTCCCCAACCACTGGAGCACAAGCTGTGCTTAATATAATGTGTACAAATGTTATACTTATTATGTCATAAGCGAACATAATAAAAATAAACGAGAGGCAAGGTTCGAACCTCTGACCTCTTGTACAAGAGCCTTGCTCTTCAACCACTAGAGCACCAGCTGCTCTCGTTACTATCCATGCAACTTCTTTTATTTATTCTATCATAAGCGATAGAATAACAACAAACTGTCGGTACACTCCACGTGCCACGACACGTCTCTTCCGTGATTTACGGAAAGCAAATCACTTTCGGCTAAAGCTGTCTGCCACAGCGTCTCGAGGTTCGGCCTGTCCCCTTACACGCTCAACACGCGCCAACAGCTTTTCCGGGTTTCGGGGCGACTTTAATCCAACGCGTGGATTCAAATTCTGAGATCGTTCATCCAACGGTGGAGATCTGCTCACCTTGTTCTATAAATAGGTGCATTCTGGAGAAAAACTGTTCACTCCAAAAGAAAAGAAATTTTCTTCCGAGCTCAAGTCTTTCTCTCTCAACTCTTCAGCCTTTCTCTTCTCAAATCCTTTCTTCATCAA
The DNA here is from genome assembly GCF_958449725.1 of Rosa rugosa. Lineage (NCBI taxonomy): Eukaryota > Viridiplantae > Streptophyta > Magnoliopsida > Rosales > Rosaceae > Rosa > Rosa rugosa. Next base: position 59,968,554 of record NC_084821.1, on the reverse strand, counting down.
TTTCGATCCTTCTCTTCTGATCTTCTCTCCCATCTAGTTGATTCAATCCCATCTTTCCTCTGAACTTTCAGATCTTCAATCTTTTCCTCCAAATCTTCAATCCTTCTTTCTCAGATCTTTTCTTCCATTTGAAGATTCGATCTCATCTTTCCTCTGAGAATCTCATATCTCCAATCACCAGTTCAACAACTCCAATCCTTCTAACAAAATCTCCCTCAAACACTAAACCATGTATTCCTCGATTTTCACATCCTCTCACTCCATGACCCAAGAGCCACGAACTCTGCAACTAATGGAGCTCCAAACCCCGCAACAAATGGAACCACAACAACAGCAACCAACAGAGGAGGGAGGAAACACCCAAGCAGCTGGAAGTAGTGCCAACATGGATTTCTGGCGAAGCCGTACCAGGTGGATTCCTACTCCAGAACAAATAAGAATCCTCAAGGATCTTTACTACGTCAAGGGATTTAAGTGCCCAACTACAGAGCACATTCACGAGATCTGCCTCCAGCTGAACCAGTATGGACATGTTGAGGGTAAGAACATTTACTTTTGGTTCCAGAACGTCAGGGCTCGAGAGAAGCAGATGAATAGGTGTAATCAGGCTGCTCCAGTGCCCATGGAAACTAGTTCTCTTGGTACTGGTGGATCCATTGATCTCAATTTTGGGTCCACTGGTTCTACTGGTGCTGGTGGATCCATCGACATCAATTTTGGGCCAGCTGGTGGATCCATTGACATCAATTTTGGGTCCACTAGTTCTACTGATGATGGTAGATCCATTGATCTCAACTTTGGTTCCACCTATTCTACTGGTAATGAAGGATTTCTTGATTTAAATTTTGTTTCATATTCTTCCTCACACTTCAACACTAATACCAGTACAACTCTTTTGGCACAACAGGAGGACAAACATCCCTGCAACAACGAGGAGGAGATCACCAGGAGGTTCAAACTCTTCCTCTGTTCCCCGTGCACGGCGAGGACGTCTTTGGTAACCTGAAGGCTACTTCCGAGGAAGGTAGCGCTTTTGGTTACTATTCTGGTGGCTCAGGCGGTTACCACAGTGGCTCAAACGTTTCTCTTGAGCTCAGCCTCAATCCATCCGGAGCTGCTGACTAGGCTTAGTATAGCATGGTCCTCGTTTTCCTTTTTTTTTTTTTTTTTTTTTTTTTTTTTTTTTTTTGTAATGTAAAATCAATAAGATGGTGTGCATGTTTTCTTTTCTTTTTGTTTAACCAACAACAACACCAAGGATCGAACCTTGGTCACCCAATACTATTTTCAAAACCATAAACAACTCTACTGCACACATCTTTCATAATGATGCAATAAAAACAATCACTCAAAAAGAATCCAACAATCAATTAAGTCGCATCGAGGTCTAGCTAGTATCCTCTGAGTCAAACCAAACACAACAATTTCATCGATAGGATTAGGGATTTATAAAGCTAAACACATCCTGAGTTAGCTAGGAAAAACCCACGTCTTTAGAGTTACTCTTACAACTCTTATAAAATCTCAACCATTTCCTCTATTAATTGCTCCATTAAACTTACCACAATTCATACCCTATGAATTTACGATTTAGAAACCGAATCAAACTCCATATCGCATAGTAATTCACTTGAACCACTATGGATACCCAACAATGTCACTACAATCAATACCCAAAATTGCACTTAACCATTTCTCCTAAAATCCATCACCACAGAAACACACCCTCATCTAATAACATTTACAGAGAGTTGACTCTAAATCTCCCCATTATTTACCGACCAAGATCAAACTCCATTTCAAAACTTTAAGTGTCCCGCCTACTTAAACTTAAAACACAAACAACCTCAAATTCACTTCAGTCCAACTCCATACTACGATCCAAAACTTAAGAAAACTAGTTCACAAAATCAATTTCCTTCACTTAAATAAAACTATGTCCACAAGTCATAGTCAGGTCAACAGACCAAGGTGTCCAAACGGAGAATTTCCAATCCAGTTGTCTTTGTGAAACGCAAAATATCAATCAAAATGATGCTCGCAACATCAACCACGTATACAAAACATGTTCCTCGGATCTCGATTTAAATTTAGAAATACTAAAACTACCACTAGTCCCACTTCAAATAGCCCTTAAGATTTTAGGTACTCGGAGAGAACTCAAATATATAGTCGTTCGTCTCAATCACTCAAACACGAGATCAAACTCCGTTCTCGCACCTCAAACTCTGCTCAACAACTTACAAGCACATGGAAGAATTAACCACAATAATTTCTTCCCTAACCGCAACACTACTCACAACTCCACATGAGTCTAGAATCTATTCAAATGCATATGTATGTCCAACTTAAGAAGGCAAAATTACTATCAATTAATACTCGTATCCACATCAGATACGAGCATAGGTCCACACCATGCCTTCAACCAAACACTTCTACATACAAAAGGAAACTCATTTCCATAAACAATCCTCACTGACTCATCAGAGTTAAATCCGGAGGTTTCCATTCCTCAAAGATTACAACCTGCGGAAACTAAACTTATTCTAATACGAACTTAGAAGACAACTCTACCGTCCTACTGACATACACGCTGTCTAGACCCCATACTAAGACATACCCAATGATTATACCAGTACCGAAGAGTATACGATGGGGATCCGCTGCAGACGGGCCATCACTCGGGGAGTACTGATTATCACCAAATATGTACCTTACGCTCTGATACCAAACTGTCACGCCCCGGATTTTGAATAACAAATCCAAATCCGAAACATGAATTAATACAACTCACATAAATACAACCTGAATTTTTTTCTCAAAACAACCACACTTCACACCTCTCAATATTACAATAAATCAAATCCTCAAGTTAATTATTACAACACACTCTCACCAAATCAAATTCTAAGGCTCAATGAGCTTAACTCACCTCACTATTACAAATGCTGTATAACTATAACAAATACTCTAACCGGCTCGATCACCGCCCTGATTCTCCTGACCTGCAGGATTACCCGCTACACCGTTTGAATAGTGTACCGGGATTGCAACAATACAAACCCGGTAAGCTTTTTGCAAAGCTCGTATGAGTAAACGAAAGGATTGCACGATTTAAAGTAACACAATCAACTCAAGCACATTTTAATTTTGTTTTGCATAAGAATTGAAGTGTACAACGTCACTTCAAGCATCAATCAACTCACATCTCATCATGACTACTCAAAAATAAACAACTTCTTACTCAATATATACTCACAGGCTTATGATTTATTTATATAAATCATCCCATGCAGTATATTATACTTACAGGCTTATGATTAATTATATTAATCACCCCATTCAGTATATCATACTTACAGGCTTATGATTAATTATATTAATCATCCCATTCAGTATGTGATGTCATACCCAAGGGCATATGATAACTCGTTTATCCCCCAAGCAGTATGATGGCAGACAGACTAGAGCTCTAACTGTATCGTAAAGTGTCACCTGGGCCAAGGTTCACCTTACGAATGACTGCTTTTCTCAATTCACTCGACTCCTCATTTAATTCATCTCAACGACTCAACTATCGCACTTTACTCAATTACCCATTATCATAGACAACACAACATCTAAGATAAATCACATATTCCAAAGGGTAATGCTCAAAATATAACTCAGTAAATCACACCATCCAATATATATTCCACGTAAATATATATATATGTAGTCACCCACACAAGAGTGACCACTAATACCAACTATAGTTCACATGCAATAAAATCTAGAAATTCATTTTTTTTATAGTTAAATACATTTTACTTACCTATGGACCGTAGTCGATCAAGTCCATATAATTTAAAACAAATATTTATTTTCATAAAACAATTTCCACAATTTCTCAATTAAATAAAATCACCGAATTTCGGTTCGTGAATGAACCATGTGCGATTTACTCACCTCGATATTCCCGCTGCGTCTTCAGTTTAACACAATACACACCGAAATCGCTCACCCAAGGGAGACCGTCAATCACCTAATCACACATGACCTTAACTTAGCCAATAACTCAAAAACATATTCAAACGACAATCCAACGGTCGGATCGAAATTAAATGATGATCCAACGGTCGGATCCTCACGGATCGCCCTTAGGATCACCCTCCAAAAATCATCACGAAGATCCAACGGTCGGATCTTCCTGAATCGTCCTTACTAACATCTTCACAATTTTATACGAAAATCCGACGGACGGATTCTCACGAATCGCCTCCCTAATCACTGTTTTGCATTTATACGAAGATCCAACGGTCGGATCTTCGCCCATGACCACACAAAGTCACTGGGACAGTCATAAGATCATCATATCAAAACTACAAGTCCATCTGACGGTCCTAACTTCACATATCACAAATCTAACGATCGAAATCGATCGAAACTTAAAAATTCATAACTTAATCATACGATATCCAAAAATTGCATATAATATATCAAGATGATCGTATTGAAATATAGAATCTAAAAATGCACAGAAACTATATTTTTAACCCCCGGAGGTGGCCGGAAAGGGCCGCCGGAATTAGTGGCAGAGCCGCCGCCGACCACCGCCAATGGTGTCGGGGCCGGGCTGCTCCTCTTCCTCTCATCATGCTTAACAACTTTCATAACTACCATGTAAGCTGAAAATGACCGGAAGTGGTTGAAATTACCTAAAACAGTCGAGGTGGCCGGAAAATTTCCAGAATCCGGCGAAATTTGCAGAATCCGGCAAGGCTTGATTTCGACGTCAAAACTTCAATTTCAGGCTTCGATCCCTTCTAGAGAGTTGTTAAGAAACTCAAGGTGAACTCATTGGTTCAAGAATCACAGAAAAATATGGTCTGTAGCTCGAGATATACCGATCGAAAGCTTCGGTGGTCGGAAAAATTCCAGAATCCGGCGAGCTTGAGTTTCGACGTAAAAACTTCAACGAAACGCTTCGATTCCTTCTGGAGAGTTGTTCAGAACTTCAAGAAGAACTCACTAAGCCAAGAATCACATAAAGAGGTGGTCTGTAACTCGAGATACACGAATCGAAGGGTTGTTTGTCGATCTAAACCAGTCGAGCTCCGATGAACGTGAAATCGTTCTTCCCAGGTCTGGTCCTTCTTGGTGCTTGTTCAGAATGTTGAGGCGAATCCAATGAGACAAGAATCAAGAGAATTGGCGGCCTGTAGCTCAAGATATCGAGATAGAACCAAATCGAGCTCAAAACGGAACCGTGTCCTCCGCCGCCACTGCCGGCCGTGTTGCGGTGCAAGGTTGCCACTGGTAGCTGCGCAAGAACGAGGTGGAACTATAGGAACTGGTCTGGTCTTGATTGGTGGTCGGTGGAGGGAGAGATGAGTTGATGAAGATTGCTCTGTTTCTTGGATGGTTTTCGGACGTGAGACAGAGAGAGTGAGAGAGAGTTGTCTGGTATGATTGAATGATTATTCAATTATGCATAATCATGAATGATGATTAAGACACCGGCCTTGAATCAAGGAACACCCTTCCTTTTAACAAAGGTGTTTGCCACCAACTGTTTTGGTTAAAAGAAAAACCGGTTATTACAATTAATTGATTTTATTTTTGTGAAAGAAAAATCTACTCAGATGATTCTTGGTCCTTTTTAATTCTGGGAGCGGATTTGATAAACAGAATTTCTCCAGATTCATCTGTTTTTCGTAGGAATGAAAACATAGTGTTATATATATCTTCATTTCACCATCATAGTTTATCCAAATTTATGGCAAAACAAAGTTTGCAATCGGATTATGCATTCTTAAGCCTAAGATGGAGGACATGAAAAAAGAAGAAGACATGGCGCTGCACTCAAGAACTCTTGGAAGATTGAATCAATTGGTTGAGATCATGTGAGCTGTTTTTTTTTTTTTTCACTTTGTTGAAGGGTAAAAATGGGTTTCAATTTTATCCAAAAAATAAGGAGGTCAAGTGAGAAAATTTAGAGGTCTCAATAGAACCACTCATATTATATTCTATTGAAAAAGGTCAAAGAACTATTGAAATTGGTCACAAAAGTGACATAGAATAAATGAGATATCTTGAATTTGAATAATGAAGGATATTAGTAATTTACTATATACTAAACGTGAGTTACACTGTAGGGCTGTTCACTCGGGAGTTGAAAAGACTCTTTTGCCCCTTTTGTTTCGTATTTTACTCAAATGCCACTGACACGTGTTCTGCTGAGCTACCACCTAATTCTCGATGGTTTCTTTTCGCTCAGATAGAGAGACTGATGGTTAAATGACCGTAGGGGTTATTATCACAAATGGTACATGAACTTATCATCTATCTTATCGATGGTACCTAAACTTCAAATTTGATTACAACCAGTACCTGAACTTTTCAATTTCATTTCAAATGGTACCTATCACTAACTTTCGTTAATGTTCCATTAAAAACTGACATGTGCCAAACATGTGACTCATTTTTCAAGAATAAATTTGAAAAATTACCTTTTTTGTTTTGTTTTGTTTTTTTTTGTTTTTTTGTTTTTTTTGTTTTTTTGTTTTTTGTAATATCACTTATTTTCACTTATACTATGGCTATAAAAAACGAGACTATCAAAAAGAAAAACTTTCAACTTGTTTAGAATTGAGCACATTGTGATAGAAGGTTAGAATTGACGATCCACTTCATGACCAAAACACACTTAGGGGGGTGTATTAATTTAAGAGTCTACAAGATTTTTTTGTATTTTGAAAGTCTATGGGTATTCAATTGAGATTTTAAACAATCCTTTAAAATCTTGATGTATTCAATTAAGATTTAAAATTATCCATTCAAATCTGTAGATATTCAAAAGTATACCGATTTTTAAAGATTTCATTAAATGTTGGATTTTAAAGGATTTTATAGTGCTTTTTATACATATCAAAACTCAAAAACAATCCAACCACTTCCCAAGAGATTTTGATGGATTTTTTCTCACTCAAAAAATGAAGAACCTCTTCACCAAAAAAAGAAAAAAAAAAAACAACTCTCAATAGGTGACACTCATCCATTTTGTCTTAGACCTACCTTCCCACTATCCTCCTCTGCCTCTGCCTCTGTTCTCATCTAATAATTTTTTTATTTTTATCACTATAGCTCTGGAAGCCTTAATCCTTCTAGCTAATTAAGATCACTTTCATTGGTATTGTTAAGATGATACATACACACGTTTTTTTTTTTTTTTAATCAAACCCGAAGTCGGGTGCCGATATATATACATATATTCATCTAAAACCAGAATAGGGCATTACATACACACATGTTTCTTTTGTAGATTAGATATGAAATAAATTATGTCATTAGTTTAATACTTTATTTTTTGTATAACATTTTGGTTGATTAGTTTTCTTTTATTATTCATATAATACACAACATAAAGAATGGTAGATTGCCATATATATATATATATATATATATATATACATACTTACTTACTTACTTTTTTGTCACTTATATAGTATTATAGTTGGATCCATACATCCATTGCTTTTAAAGAAGAAGAAAGAAAAAAAAAATTAACCTATCAAAAACATCATAAGTACTTGTAAAATCTACACAAATACTAGTAAATCAATCTATTATAATCAATCAGAGTCCATATAGAATTTAAACAATCCGTGGATTAAGTAAATCCATGGATTATAAAAACTCAAACAAAATCTTTTAAAATCTGAATTGAATACACCCCCCTTAGTCTGTTGGTGTATCAGTTAACATAGAGAGACCTCTCTACACATTTCAACATGGCTTGGTTTTGCCAATTTTGCATTTCCTTTTGTGTCCATCAGCATCAAAGAGTAACACTCCTATTTCTGATTCCCATTTGCAGATTTATTGATGATGCATACAATGAAGGAATACCTGTGGTCATATTGACATCCTATAGTAAAAGTGGGGATGCAATTTCCAGGTAATAAACATCATATTTTGTTTATTTATTTTAGGACTAAATACTGTTTAGTCCTTGAGCTTTTGACCATAAAACACTTCAGCCCCAGACCTTCTAATTTCACACGTTTAGTCCCTGTACTTCAAAATTTCAGACCAATAGGTCCTTGCCGTCTAAAAGTCGCGGCAAAATGTCTATTATGCCCTAAGTTCTTTTTTTTTTATAATAAATTTATTTCTTTCTCTCTTTTTATTATTATTTTTTTTTTCAAACAGAAAGAAAAAAAGGAAAAAAAAAACAGAAAAAAATAAACAGAAAGAAAGAAAGGGAAAAAAAATTCATTTTCCAAAAAAAAATAAAATAATTAATTAATTAAAAAAAAAGAACTGAGGGCATAATAGACATTTCGCTGCGACTTTTAGACAGTAAGGACCTATTGGTCTGAAATTTTGAAGTACAGGGACTAAACGTGTGAAATTAGAAGGTCAGGGGCTGAAGTGTTTTATGGTCAAAAGCTCAATGACTAAACAGTATTTAGTCCTTTATTTTATTTTGTTGATATATTTACCAACGTGCTATGACTTTTGGATATATACAATGCACTGTAGCCATTGTTTGACTATTTTAAGGTTGTCATTGTGGCAAGGGAAAAAAATACAAACAGTACCCAACCTTTGGCCGACTCCGAATTTCTGTACCCAAGTTTTCAAAACTATCACAATGGTACCCAGGTTATCTAGCGCGACCTAACATTTATACACGCTGTCTATAACAGTGTTAATTGTTATGCTAGGTGGCATAATTTCAGGGATATTTTAGTCAATGCATGCCTTAATCTTATTTTTTAATTTTTATTAGTATTTTTCTTTAACTGAATTTTTTTTATTAGTTATGTATTTACTTATAAAGGAATATCAGCCCTTCATTTCCACCCACTCTAAGATCCTACGGCTAGAAAAATAAAACCATAATTTTTGGCTTTCTAATCCATTTTCTCTTTCTTTGCCAAAAGAAATCCATTTCTCCTTCATCTTCTCTATCCCTTCTGAAACCAGAAGCCTACCTCTCTGTCATAACCACCGCCACCACCACTGCCACCGTCATCATCAAAATCTCTTTACAACCCCAGAAGAAAAGAAGAGGTATCCCCACAGATCCATTCATAATTCTATTGGAAAATTTATCTTGATTAATTAATCAACTAGGCATAAGAAGAACTTGTTTGGCTCCAATTTTGTTGCAGCTGATCAACAGTCTCTTTTCTTGCGCGGGCGTGCCAGCACCGTTCAGGTGCGGTCGTCGGGGGTGTCCCTTAACCTGACTTCTTTCAAGCGATTGTAGACGAGGAGAGCACCAACCTCGTCGTGGGGATTCTTTCTGCCTCGTGGTGAGGACTTTGCTGAAGTTTCTTCTTGTTAACACAATCGATACTCAATATTGCAGATTGAGCAGAGCGAAATCACCGGGAAATGTTGAGATCTTGCTAAAGCGTGACTTTAGCTTGGCTAGGTTGCTAGGGCGTTACCCTTGCTTGGCTGGTTCTGTAACCGTTGTGGTCGCGGCACTACCGTCGGCTCCCGAGGAGACTAGGACCGAAGCAAGTTAACAGAGGGTTTGGTGGCACTGAAAGTCGCCTTCTGAGAAGACTAGGACTAGGAGTGTGATCACCGCTAAGAGAAAGAGAAGGAGAGGAGTTGCTCTTAGAGAGGTTTGCTCTAGAGAGAACTTAGATCATCTTAGAGATGTTTTGATGTTGTGAATGTGAATGTGTGTGTGTTAGAATGAGAGGAGAAGGTGTTTATATAGGGAAGAAAAAGAAGAGTGAAATGATGAGTGGAAGAAAAATAATGAAAGTAGATCTAAGTTCACTTGTAAAATATGGAAAAGATAGAGAAAAGATGAAATGAAAGCAAAGCATGAAGGTGCAGCAACATGGAAGTGGTGATGATCTATTAAAGAGATTGTAGAAGAAAAATATATCCAAGGAAAAAGAGAAAAGCATCTAGCTTTCTTCATGTGGGTAGGAAACATGAACATGTGAATATTGAGCTGGTTTTAGGTCAGTTTCTGCCCCTTTATTCCTTCAATTATTTCTCCAACAAGACTTCATTATATGCCTTCGACTTCTTCATATGAAATGTTCCACTATGAGTGTAGATCATCCTGACAAATTTTCAGATTTTTATTCCATGTGGTTGGGCCGAAAATGCTGCTGGACCTCTTACAGGTCCAGTTTTCCAGTTTTGCTTCTGTAGAAAATTGGGCTGATTGTTTGAAGGCCTTCCACTCAAAAAAAGCTCTTGCACTTTTCATAAGAAATGATCCTTGGGCTGTCTAGAATGGATCTGGAAAGTTTCAGCACATTTCGATTTCATTTGGTTAGTCTGCCACCCCTCCTTCCTTGTCTAGCTCGGTTTTTCCTAACCGAAGTAGGAAAATATGCTAAAGTTGACTTGTCATACTTCCATAGTAGGCTTTATTTAGCCTCTAAATATATATTTCGAGCTTGTCGACAATATATAGCTTGAGCCACTGATATTGGCTCAATTTCTCCAAGACGTGCCTTGTCAGGCCAAAATGTTCATTTTGGGTCCAAACAGAACTGAACAAATTTTGGTGGTCAAATACTAGATCAAGATACAACAAGTCGGGAAGAGAGAGAGAGAGAGAGAGAGAGAACAAATCGGAACGATAGAGAAAGAGAGGCAGAGATACAGAGAGAGGAAGAGAGGAAGAGAGTAAAGGGACTCAAGAATAGGGCTGGGTAAGCCTAGTTTTCACTGTATGGCCTGCACAATTGACTTCCGCTGCCTAGACGAAGGCTTCGATGGCAAAACCTACAAGCGCAAGCGGAACCCCGAAGCCGCCGCCGACGACGAAGATGCCGCCATGGAAATCGACGCCGCCTACCCACCTCCAGCGAAGCGATCCGCGGTGTCCTCCTCGGACAATCCGGACAAACCAGTCTTCGGCCAGCCGAGCTACGACGTCGTGATCGCCGGGAAGGTCTCCGGGCGGAAGTGGAAGCAGCCGCGGAAGCAGAGGTGGTCAGCGGTTCAGGTGAGCCGGAAGGGACGACATTCGAGGAGAGGGAGAAGAACAAGTCGGTGAAGAAGGCGTACAAGGAGAGAATGGCGGAGCTGAAGGGGGAGATTAAGAGGAACAAGGAGGAGAAGAGGAGGAAGAGGGAGAAGAAGAAGAAAATGGGACCAAGCTGCAGATTATTTCCCAAAAAAGGGTGGGTAAGTAAATGACGCAAATACCCATCAAATAGGCCACGTGGCACGCAGGTTAACATATGTTGGGTCGGGCAAGATATTTGGGGTACCATTGTGATAGTTTTGGAAACTTGGGTACAGAAATTCGGAGTCGGCCATAGGTTGGGTACTGTTTGTATTTTTTTCCCTCGTGGCAATGGTGTCTCTGAAGGTGGTAACACGAGGAATTCAGCCACTGATAGCTCCTAGTCTGTTTCCAAATTTCTGCAATATCACAGATTGTAGAGTTGTTGCTTGATAGTTTATACGTTTTCCATTTCCGCAAATATAAGATGGGATTATGCGTTCAAGTAAATCCTATTTAAATTTGCTGATTTTCTTTATTTATGTATGTATGGGTTACAAAGTCGAAGGATTGTTTTGATATACACTTTGGCTATAAGGGCCGGTGGAAATTATAAGCTTCTCTCTTACAAGAGTAAACCGATAATCCGATATGTGACTAGTTTAATTAGTGAGAGTCTAGAAAGGTTTATGGAGTTACACCCACTATAGATAATAAATCTTTAACTATATCCAGTGATGTTTGCACTATTCGTGTGGGACTCCCCTTAGCTCAAGCTTGAATCACGGCATTGAAGCTAGGTTGTTTAAGCCTCATTCAAAAGATATGACTCCCTGTTTTTTAATGTAAGAAATTTTTGCTGACAAAGAAAAAAAGAATCTAATAAACTTGTTGTTGCTTTATAAATAGTATAAAGTGTTTCTTCTTTTTTATGGTTTTCCTTTACAAACATTTTATCCTTATCAACACCGTACTGGTTCCAGTTCAGCATACTCTACTTTGCATGTTATGTGATCAAGCTAATACTCTAGATATCTCTTTATAAATGTCAGATCCATCATTGAAAAGCTTGGCCGTGAAAGAATTTTGAAGCTAAAGATTGTTGGGGATAAGGTGGTGGAACAGAGTTTATATGGTCAAGTAGTATATATTTGGTAAAGTCTTTTCTTCAGGTGTGGATGAGGAACTAGCTAAGAGGCAGTGAAAGCAGGTAGAAGGTTGTTTTGTGATATACATTCTTTTAGTGCAGAAAGTTGGTACTAAAAGGATCTGTTGTTGCTTTCTGGGCCAGTTTCTGCTGAGAAACAAAGGATTGCAGAGGAGGTTGTATCGATGCTAAAGTTGAATGTAGGGATTGATACTACCTCATCTGAAAGGTTAGTCCACTTTTCTTTTGTACCTTTTGTTACTACATTTTGCTAACATTAGACTTGGAAGATTCTCTGTCAATTACATGATGTGTGGGGTTATGGTCCAGTCAAGCAAAAACATGATTCTTCATGAGCTCGCTACATAACTCTGCATACTCAGCCTGATTTATCTGATGAAACCTTCTGAAAAAAGGAGGAAAAAAAGGACCAAAAAAATTTCCTAAAGATGTAGTTGCAAAAGTTGATGCACATAATGCTGAGTTTCTATACATGCAATTCGACGTTAATCTGGTACTCCAATGGTTTTCCAGCTTACAGAAGATCATAGCTGCCTTGAGGGCAGGGGCAGAAAATGCTGGACTACCTGTCTCCAATTGTGTTCTCATTGCAGGAAGTCAGTCAGGTGTAGTAGGAGCTCAGCGAGCGGGCATGCCATGTGTTGTTTTAAGAAGCAGGTAATTTCTTGTCACTCAATCATACAATCACCACCTGTGAGCTTTTCTTTTTATATATTCACTTTTGTTATTTACCATTGCTGGCATTTAGTAGGATGGTTTCAAACTTTTAGTATGAAAACAAGGAAATACTATGTCCGTCATCATGACTCCTAAATCTTCTTAGCATTGAATTGAATCGAAATTGGAATAATTTCATAGAATGCACCCCGATGAAATGTTGAAGTTGTCAGCTAGCTCTTAGCTAGTGATGGTTACTTGGGCTAAATAACTGAAGATATAAGTGTACTGCTTATTAAAATGTTGCAATTAAGGAGTTCCTGTTGGTACAAAAAGTTATCACTCCGAATCGAATTCTTGTTCTTCTAAAGAAATTGAAGTTGATCAGGATTCCGAGTCCGATAGCTAATCGTAGTCACCGGTTTCCGATCCATTTGGGGCTTTCACTGCAGACAAAATGATGACTAGAGTGGAGGGTATGGAGCGTGAGACTATTACGAAGAGCTTCGTTTCTAGTATGGGAGCGGCCAATGGAGAAACTAGAGTGGTGGTTGTGCATAAGCATTCGAGTTCTGGACTGACAAGGGGGGCGAGGTTCGATTCGTTTCGGGTTTTCAAGGAGGCGGTGGCTCGGAAATGCGGCGAAAATCCGAATATTAAGTATGGTTGGTTCGGCAGATCTAAGGATGAGATTGCTGAGAAACCGAGGAGAGAGAAAAAGAGAGAGAGAGAATCAAATTTGTTATTTCAATTTTCTGAAAGTTTATTTTAGAATTTTGCCTGTCATGTGGGCCCCACTAGTGCCAAGTTGGCATGCCACATCAGCTACTTAACGGCTCCATTTGACGGAATCATGACGGATGGATCTATTGGATGAGAAATGATAGTGTGAGGGTGTTTTTGATGAAATTAAAAGTCAATGGACTGAATTGATTTTAGACCAAAACTACAAGGTACTAAACAATATTTAGCCCTCAATTTAAAGTCCCCTTGCTTTGAAGTTCTTTGGTGTAGCAGCATTACTATGATTCTATTTAGCTTTACTATCTGCGAATCTCATATTTTCAGAATTTGGATAAATTAAACCATAATAGAGAATTAGATGAAAAATGATGAGCGCATATAACCTAGAAGTCTGAGATTAGTTATAGGATTTAACAGAAAACCAAAAGACCAGACTGCAATGCATGAGAATGAACTAAAGAGAAAGTTACCTTAATTGTTGCCAAAAAAAAAAAAGTTACTTTAAATATTTTGATCAGCGTGCTGCGTGCAGCAGTGAAGCCACATGTACTGTCAATTATTTCCATCCAATTATCAATTAGTCAAAAATTTAAATCTTGGTAGCCTCAGCAGCCTTGGTATCTTTATCAGTATCCTCGGCATTCCCAGCAACAGCATACCTTACCAAAGAGATCAAGCCTCTGGCTGAACTTCCCAAAGCAGACCCTGCCACTCTGGCTGAACTTCCCAAAGCAGACCCTGCCATTCCAAGAAGCCATTTAATTTCTGCTTCCTTGGAAACCCTCTGAAAATGCAGCAGCAAACAGATTTATACATGAGCTTGGTGGATATGAATTTAGCTGCTAACCTGCTGTTTGCTGCTAATGGTAGTCTTGGTTAAACTGATAAAATATTAATTATAAGTTCTTAAAACACTCAAATTTAAACTCTCAAGTTTGTATTTTCTTAAGAATATTTAAACAATGAGAGCCCTTCTAATGAGGACTAGTTGAGAATTTTCTAATCAATGGTTTAGGAGACCCATTTTTCTATTATATCATGGCATATCAACTGTTAAATGTTTATGTATGCATGGGTAGATCACTTCTGAAAATTTTCTTCCAAATTGCTAATCGTTAAGGTACCGAACTAGATCAAATCAATGGACGAACTAAATCTGTCAAACATGAACCGTTCATGTTCATAATTGATGAATCACGATTATGAATGCATTAACGATTTTCAATTTGGTTGAAAAATTGCAGAAATGATCTAAACATCTAACAGTTGATTTGCGGAAATGTGATTGACAAGTGGGTCTCACAAAAAAGTCTTCAACTATTCCTCATTTTAGTGGTCCTCGTTAGAAGCTCTCCTTTTAAACTATATTGAAGTTAAGAAGAGTGACCAGAAAATATACCCTTTCTAGATCAGCTTGATTGACAATACCGGCAGTCTCTTCTTTCAACTGCCTCCACAAGGGCTTGCACTGCACTGGTCTAATCAGGGTGTCTCTTACAGAAACCTATTTCAGATTTAGTCCTTAATTAGAAATCAATCTGATGCATGATATTTATGGATCAAATCACAGAGAAGATAGTACCTCATCCCAAGTGGTTGAGGCAAGAGGAGCTCCAGTTCCATCCGACGACATAAGAGAAGAGAAGAGAACCTCCTCAATATTATTTGGCTTCTCATCCAAGCAGACGGCAGCCATAACTGACAAAAGCTTAAGCGACTGTCAAAGAAATGGTAAACTCAGTAAAATATATGAATTTTAACACAATACACACACGATCTTATATATAGTTATATACACTCCCATTCATAAAAGTTCAGTCATTACAGCATTGTAGGCAGCCTCCGTTTGATTTCTAAGTTGTCTCGATCTCCTCCAAACTACAGGCATATCTGTATCAATATCATGACTAAAGACTCTAGAAAACCTGAATGGAAAAAAAAAAATTAACAAAGTCGTGAGCAACCAATTAAAATGACGAGGAAATAAGAAGAGAACTACGCGGTAGATAATTGATTGACAAGTTTACTACATACCGATGTTTCATGTGCGTCGTCAGAACATTCCCGGCCTCTTCTCTTGCTTTTGTCACCACCACATTTCTTGCAGTGTCCCTTAAATTTTGCACCATTTCGGAAACTCTTCCTTTATCAATCTCAAAACCAACGATTACACTTGAGAAATCTGATATTACACTTTCAGTCTCACGAATAAGAAGTTTTCTTATTGAATCCCATGTGTCACTTTCACCATCTTTAAGTAGGGATTCAACAGGTTCAATTAAAGATGCAGAAAGTTCCTTCTGCAAATGATTAAAATCGAAAAGTATGCAGTTAAGGAATTGAGTAAAATAATATATATTACTAGACTTAATTTAGTAGGATAATCTGAATTTTCTTAATCTTAGAGCTTCGAAATGAATTCTGCAATAAAGGATGAAACATTAAATAATAAAATCTTGATTTAGAGTGCAAAACAACTTTCTGCATCGTAGTTAATATAAATATCTTGGTCATATACTGAACAAGAATTAATACGTACAATACATAGAGCATTACCTCGTAGTTGATTTTTAATTCAAACAACTTCGCATTGCGAATGGATGTTGCAACTGCATCTATCTCAAGTTGAAGTTCTTTCCGAACTGTTGAAGCATCCCAATTAGCTTTTTCCATGGTAGCATCTGAACGGAGAAATATAAAGTAGCGTCAGTAGTTGCTACCATGGTACTATTACGTACTCACTTTTTTTTTTTTTTTCCATGCATACCATTTAAATAAGAAATGTATTTTTTCCATGCATACCATTTAAATAAGAAATGTATTTTTTGCGAAAAGTTGTTTGCAATAAGTTCCAGGATTATTACCTGCACATCCTTCGTCAAACTCAAGCATGGAAGACTCTGTCGAGGTACGAAGAGCTGAAGCAAATGATCCTTTTCCTTTGTCTAATAACTGCTCCAGTCTCGCTTTAAAGGTTTACTTGTTTTCGAACGCAGATGCTCAATCATGGTGGTGTACACAGGTAAAGCAAGCTGGAAAGTACAAAGATCAGTATGATTCAAAAACAACAATAAGCATGAAAAATAAGTCACTGATCGACTTAATGAGTCAGTTAAAGTGTTAAACAAAGTCAATCTATATGAAAGTATATGTATATGCCAAACTGCCAAAGTATCTGGTGCAGCGTTAGTCACTAAAATACCGTGCGTATAACACTTCATTTATCTAGTTAAAAATTTAGTAAAAATGCATAGCTTTTCAGAGAGAGAGAGAGAGAGAGAGAGAGAGAGTCATACATCCATTGCTTTTTTTTCCAATAGGTCATATCTTTTTGAGTTCCTTACAGCTTTGTCAAAGTACTTGGCCTCCATGTCGTATCTACGCAAGAACTGGAAACAATACTACCTTCAAGTAAACTAAGTATTAATGCATGTAAATTTGGGAGAGGATTAAGAGCACCGACGTGCACTTGTACCAATATGAATGGATAGCTGGATTACATCAAATACATTTGTTAGTTATTAAAAAAAATTATATTAAATATATCAAGGGTTAAAATCATCTTATAAGTGTTGGGTCACTTGCACCATATGTGCATAGAAGAAATTCCAGTAAATTTGTGACCACATGATCAGAGTGGAACTTACTCAGCAATATAGGTGTTTAGAATTGAGCTGAGACTTTTGCCAAGACCTTTTACGGGACCAATTTCGACAGCTTCACTCAATTTCAACCAATCCTAATTTTTCAAGTTCATTCAAGTAATGGCTAGCCAATCAGAATTTAACCATCATACTGGAAGTAGAAGCTAGCATCTCAAATGTGAGAAAAACAAACACATACCTTATTTTCTATAAACAGACTGAACTTCTTGGATGCAATCTCTTCACAACGAACGGTGGAAACCATAACCTATTTAAATATTTGCAGATGAGAAGGAAAGACCACAGTCCACAGATTATTTTGTCTAAATGGAAAAGAAGAGGAAACTAATTACTCATTAGCAAACCTGGTGAGAAGGAAGATCCAGGTCCTTGTTCTCTTTTATTATTTCCCAAATGTTTTGCGCACTAAGAGAAAATCCCGAGGCAGCTACAACAAACTGTCTATCACTAGCAAGCCCTCCCGGAGAAATAGAATGGAAAAAGCGTTTCCTCAGTTCAGCAACCTGGAATCGATTTAGGTGATAACCCGTAACTATCACTCATCGATCATGTGAATTGAAGGACATATTAACCAATCAATTCTTCATACAAAACTCGGTGGACAGACAGTGAAATGGTATGATTTTTAAGGCGGCGAATTTATGTAGGGATTCTCTAACGAAGATATCACAAAACACTACTTTGTGGAACATGATTCTTCATTTCAATCCCTCACCACCACTATCTAGTGTCATAGAAAACATGGTCTTCTATTGCCTTGGATCAAATGCTGTGTTCAATAGGTGTTCTATCTCTTTTCATTTGTAATTTTCTTCTGTAAATTTTCTAAACTTTAGGCACTTCACATTCTCAGCCCATATATTGGAATGCATGGATGTGCCCATTGTCTATTTTCAGGTTTCTGTTAATTAAGGAATGAATAAATAAACTGAAAACCATTATGCCATGTGATTATGGAATGAATAGTTAGTGAACTCTTACATTAATTGCTTTCAATAGACATTTATACATTTTCATGATAATAATGAGATCATCCTTTTAAAGTTATTAGTTATAACAACCTAGATATACAGCCCGCTAGCTATTAATCAAAACGAATTGAATAAAAGGTAAAAGTAATATATTGCTTTTGAAGTTAAATATGATAGTAGAGGGGTTTAGTACTATTACCTCCGCCTTAAAGGACTCCTCCTTCTCTTCATAGCTGGACAAAGCACATATTTGCACCTGGTAAGGTATTTAGTAAGATTTGACAAATAAGAATATCATTAAGTCATCTTCTGAACGAGCTTATACTTATGTGTATATGTGTGGACAAACACAAAGAGAGTTTAATAAGGGGTTTGAAACCCAGTCAAGCTGGGAGACTCATCTCCATGCCCGTACACAAAGTGAGTTTTAAGAGACTATAGTTTGAACAATTCTTAGGTTCACCCCTAGGGTGAATGAGCATATTCACCCCATTGTCGATTAACGCATAATAACTTTATAATTTTCTAATCCAACCATTCATGTTGTATAACGTAATACAAATATTAGCTTTGTAAAAAATCAATCAAATTGAAGACCTTTCAGTTATTCATTTCTATGAAATACATGGACGGTTCATCATAATAGTAGTAAGTGTTGTTAGAACCATCCATTTGTTTGATTCAATTAGATAATTAAACGATTTCCGATTCGATTGATTTTTTACAGGGATGATCTTTAAAGGCTAATTTAATATATGGACCGTTGGATTATAAATTTATTAAATAAGAGTATGTTAATCGACAATAGGGGTGAATATGCTCATTCACCCTAGGGGTGAACCTAAGAATTGTTCCTATAGTTTTATCAACCTCGTCTTAGAAAGGTCATTAATTTGGTTACCAAAATCATATTATTTTATGTTTGTTCGAACACACTAAATTTTTTTGGGACTCTAAACTATTTTTGACCCAACTTCTCTTTTTATTTTTATTTTTTTGTTTATTCAAAAGTGACTATTGAAATTGAAACTAAAAGATATATCTATAACTGTACAAATATATATGTACTTATAGAGTTATAGCTCACATTAAAAATTTGGTCTTTCTAAATGTACCCAGCAAATATCTAAATACACCCAGCACTTAAAATATTGTCCTATAACTTCCAACTTTACCCTTGCTTTGATTTACAAACCCAGCAACAATATCCAAGAGACGTAGAAGACAATGGGCTACTTACTGCTTCATTGAGTTCAATACTCCTCTGGAATCCGAACTTGCCAGGGAGAAGACTCATGGATACAAGTTGGACAGATCACACATTTTTGCTGTCTCACTTAATGATTTGCTTTTTCATTCTTTTCATTTTTTGTTTGTTTGCACATGCTCAGCATACCTCATGATTTTGGATTTGGGAAGCAGCTCTTGCATTTGCATTATTGTACCTTGATTTTATAAGAACTTCACACAATACTTTCAGCATTAATCAATATGAATGGACTGATGTAAACTTTGTTGCATCTCTTTGGCAGCTTGCTGTGACTCTTACAGAAACAACATGGAGGAGAATACGAGCTTGGTTTTTGTTGCTTTCGTTGAAAACTTTTCTTTATTGTTGTACAAAGAGACACAAATTTGGAGCTCTTCACAGCATCTTGCGTTTTTTTTGCTGGGTTTTTAGCTGGGTGTATTTTACTTAAGGGTAAATTTGGAAAATTTAATATAATATTCTAGGGCTGGGTATGTTAAGATATTTGCTGGGTACATTTAGAAACACCCTAAAAATTTCACTGAGCAGGGTACTTCTGTGGGCTTTGGGCTTCGGAATTTCATCCCATATCTGCAGTTTTGCAACACGAGAAGCATTGGAGAATAGAGACCAAAGATTAATTAAAACATAGAGCTGAAGACAAACCTTACCTTCTGTATATCATCCCTCAAATCAAGCTCCAGCATTTCAAGTGGAGTCTAAGGGGGGTGTATTGTATATGGAATTAGTGGAACTTTTAAAGAAATCTATGGAATTTAAAAGTCTGGGTGTATTCATTATAGACTTTTAACAGTCCATGAAAGTCTTGAGATATTCAATTAGGATTTTTAAAGACTTCATGAATTCCACCAAAATCTAGGGGTATTCAATTAGGACTTTTAAAAATGAATAAAAGTACAGAGGTATTCAAAATATCATTCATACTTATGGAATTAGAAAATCATGGATAATCATGGACTTTGTAGTGTTAACTATACATACCAAACTCCAATAATTTTCCAGCCTCCAGACCAAAGATTTGAAAAAGTCTGTGAAAGTTTCATCTTAAAAAAAAAAAAAAAAGGTCTATCAAAGTTCTTCTCTCTACGCACGAAGAAATTGGTCCTTCATCATCTCTCTTTCTTAATTTTTTGTTTTTTCTCTAATTTTTTATGATATCAACGTTTTTTGATACCCGGCCAACATATTCATTGTAGTTCTTGAATGTGATTTTTTTTTTTTTTTTTTTTCAATTGTGATACTTCAAACCCTAATAGCAATAAAAATGATTTATGAAACCCTAAAACCCAAATATTGTGGTCTACCCCTAAGACCTTGAATAGTGTTGCTATGACATACTAAATTTTATCTTATTAATTAATTATTCTCATTAATTTGAATTTATATTATGGTTCAAAGAAAGGTTGAACAATTGAATTTCAATTGATTGATTATAGATCAAGACATTGACCAATATTTGCTACAATATATGTTAATCGGCGAAAACAAAATTGATGAGAATAATTAACCATAAACATCAAGTGATCTATATTGCATATTTATGTTGTTGGGGGATTAGGAATGAGAACAAACTCACTAGACAGACTAACGATCATTCATTTGAGTCAATTTCTATTAGAAGATACTTGAGCATTGAAGAGACAACGAGTTGTTATCTTGTTTTGTGTTTGGGCTGCATTTGTTTTTTGTTTTTTGTTTTTTGTTTTTTGTTTTTTGTTTTTTGTTTTTTGTTTTTTGTTTTTTGTTTTTTGTTTTTTGTTTTTTGTTTTTTGTTTTTTGTTTTTTGTTTTTTGTTTTTTGTTTTTTGTTTTTATATTTTGTACATGCTAAGAAATCTGTAGAAGTCATTCATAATAAAGTATATAGATTTTCATGAATCAATAAAAGTCTGTTGCTAAAATCAATGGTTTTAAGAAATCCATAACAGTCTATCAACTTTTTAAAGAGTCTGTGGACTTTTCAAAAAGTCTGTCAACTGAAATTAGTTACTCAAAGGAGGAGGCCTTTGCTTTTCTAAATGAAAAAGTACGAGATAGAACCCAAGGTTGGAGGGAGAAGACGCTATCTATAGCCGGCAAAGAAGTATTGATCAAAGCGGTGGCACAATCTATCCCTTCTTATATATGTTATGAGCTGTTTTGAGTTGCTGAAACATTTGTGTCACGAGATGCATCAATTAATGGCGAGGTTTTGGTGGGGAGGCACGAAGGATGTTAGGAAGATACATTGGCTCTCTTGGGAAAAATTATGTCGCCCTAAATTGGAGGGTGGAATGGGTTTTCGGAATATGCACGTTTTCAATCTTGCTCTTTTGGCTAAACAATGATGGAGGTTAATGCAAAGGCCGGACCGCCGGACTCATTACTTGCGAGATTGCTGAAAGCTAAATACTTCCCTACATGCTCTTTCATGGATGCGGAGTTGAAGAAAGGTTCTTCATATACATGGCGTTGTATTATGGCGGGGAGAGTTGTGCTCCAGAAGGGTTGCAGGTATCAAGTGGGTGATGGATCAACTATCTCACTCTGGAGTGACCCCTGGCTCCCCATTCCCTATTCTTTTCGGCCCTTCTCCCCAATTATGGAAGGAACTGAAAACTGGTCGGTGGCTGAGGTGATTGATGTAGACGGTGGAGGTTGGATACTTGAGGTTCTGGAGGAATTGTTTACAAATGAAGAAGTGCAAAAAATTGCTTCCATTCCGCTAAGTTTAAGGAAAACTGATGACAGAGTTATGTGGCACTTCGATACAAAAGGGATTTATAATGTGCGCAGTGGGTACCATGCTTTCTGTCAATCAATGAAACTGGCAGAGGCCATACCATCTTCATCATGTGGAGATGGAGGTCATTTTCGTCTTTTTTGGAGCAAGCTTTGGAAGGCTTCGGTGGCCCCTACAGTCAAGGTCTTCATGTGGAGACTCATCCAAGGCATCCTACCTACCAGGTTTGCCCTCTCTTCACGTAAGGTTGATTTGGTTGATATTAATTGCATGTTTTGTCATACCTCAGTGGAAACAGGAAAACACATATTTAAAGATTGTGATGAGTTTTCTGGGCCTATGGTCCTTTGCATCTAAAGGCCAAGTCGCATGCAGCGCCGACTTTGAAAGAGTGGATCATTGATCTTGTAGAGGTGTTGTGTGCTGATCAGATTGATTTCTTGTTCATGGCTCTTTGGACCATTTGGACAGAGAGAAATAAACTAGTCTGGGATGGGGGTACTTTTCAACCCATGCACATGATTAGTTGGTGTGTTAACAGTTTGACTGAGTTCCAGAAATACCATCCCAAGGCTATAAGGAAGAAGAAAAGATCACTGACTAAGTGGGAATGCCCTCCACGGGGTAGGCTGAAAATTAACATTGATGGTGCATTCCAATTTGAGAGTGGAGCTGGAGGTATTGGGGTGGTGGTCATGGATGATTTGGGCATAGGGTTGGAAGCTATTGCGAGGCCTTTTATGCATGCACACTCGGCTCTTAATATGGAGGCTGAGGCGTGCAGGGCTGGTCTTCTTCTTGGTATACACCAAGGGTGGACGGACATTGACATTGAGAGCGACTCTGCCCTTCTGATTGCTGCACTCAATAGTAAGGAGGAAAACCTTTCGGAGGTAAGTCGGATTCTTGATGATTGTAGAGATTATATGTCTGCTTTTCAATCTGTAAGGGTTCAGCATACTTACCGTGAAGCAAATGGTGTGGCACATAGACTTGCCCACCTTGCTAGCTTATTTTCCACTGATGATGTTTGGCTAGAGGAGACTCCTGCTATTATTCAGGATGTACTCTACGAGGATTATTCTCTTAGTTCTGCTGTAGCACGGGGTTCAGGTTTTATGTCCCCCCCGGTTGCAAAATTATGAAATTAATATAATAAATGGAACCGGGCGTGGGGCTGAGCCTCCCAGCTAGGTTGGGTTCCAAACCCCTTTCAAAAAAAAAAAAAAATCTGCACAAATCCAAATACAATACACCCCTCTAAACCAACAATCACAAACAACGTGTCGATATTTTTTATGGAACAAGAAAATTGTGAAGGACAACAACTATTTCCATACCTTCGTTTTATCCCGTATCACAAACAGTAACGTCGTTTTCCGGGGACCGAATAAGCGCATCATAACCTAGTAAACATCAACCAGAGCATGCATGTCATTGAGAAATGGGAAATGAATGTTGATTATCTAGAGGTGCAATTCAAACATACGTTCAGGGTACCTCAAAAATTGTTCTTAGTAAAGGTTTGTTCGCAGCATGCTCCCGACCAATATCATGGCACCATCTGTTTATACAATCCAATGTCCAATTCATAATTATATATAGGCTAATTGTGATCGTCTGTAAAGTAATTTAGGGGCACACGTGACAAAAATAGAAATACAATGACACAGTTTAAAAGTCAAGTCAAGAAGGTAAAATAAAATTTACCCATAAATCACACATCTTCTTAATTCACTACTACCGTGTTGATCCGAGCCATTTTATCAATTAGGCAGTCAAACGACTCAAGAATTTATGGTATACCATCAATAATACATGCATGTATATCAAGCTCTAAACACTGAAAAAACTTACATATTTATCAGTAGAATGTCTGACATTGCCAGTGCAAACAGGGCGGCTTGTTTCTCAAATGCAATTTCCTGAAAAACAAAAGAATTTCAAAGAACGAAACATCACCGAGTATCTTAACTGAATTTACTTTTTGGTGAAGTTTAAAATGTAACAATGTACTTTTGACCACTCTTGAAAAAAAAAGTTGCTCTGTGTAATTCGGAGAGAAGAAAAAGCAGTTTTCTTTGGAAGCAGAGAAGAACCGAGTGTTAATTCCCTTGTTCCGTCTGGCGGTGCGTCTTCGTTGACGTCGTCGCCGGACCGGTAGGTCAGGAGTCACAGTCCACCTGTGCGGGTCCGAGACAGAGGGGAGGCTGGGATGAGGAGGAACGTTACGTTGGAAGATTTCTGGTGTTCTGCGGGGATGGGTACAACCGCCGCTTCGGGACGACGAAAATTCAATCCGCCTATGACTGCCGTCATGGAAGCCTCGTGGAAAACAAGGGAGACTCGCGTTGCTACGGGTCCGGCTGGAATCTAAGGGCAACGGAGATCCGGCCATTGTTGCTGGGCTTCGTTCCACGGAGGACTATTTTACCGGAAATGGCGCGACGTCGTTGTGTTTTGGCGGCAGACATATTCCACGTAGGCGTGATCGGGCTACTGGTGCAGGAAATGGATCGCCGGCACAGTTGGTCGACGGTGGTGATGGTATGCGTCCAGCAGCACGAGGGGGGAGGATGGAAGGGCAAGTGGGTCGTGGGCTTTTGCTCTGTTGATGGGCTTTTCCTGGTGGGCTTGTGATCTAATATTAGTATTAGTAGTTTGTTTAAAGTTTAAGTGTATTTTCTGTACAATAAATCCCTACCATCGCTTGGTAGGGACATGTGGGCGATGTCCAAGTTTGCATACTCGGTATGCCTTGTCTGCCCTAGCGAGGTGGCGGATTATGCATTGGTTGCAACCTCCTGGTGGCGGGATGAAACGACGTGTCGTCGGTTTTATTTCCGATCGGCAGCATATTGGGAAAGCTACTACTTTATTGGTACTATGGCACTACTTTAACTTTCTGATATGTCACCGTTATTGTAAAGCAAATGGAGTAGTCGGTATGACACTCTTTGCTATTAGGTGCATGTTTGAATACATTGTTGTTGTAGAGACTCCTGTTATTATTCGGGAGGTTCTCTTGAGGTGTATTGTGATAAGGGGTTTAGGCATCATGTCCCACCCCCCCCCCCCCCCCCTCCATGTATTCATCCGTTTCATTAATAAAGGCCGGAGGGCAGCCGCATAGCCCTTATTTCAAAAAAAAAAATGTAATAATGTACATAGGACTAGTCATTTTACAACTCATGAAGTAAACCAATTACCCCATTAATTCTCTTATGTTTGTCAAATTATCAAATTACACGCTAACTTTAATAACTTATGAGTGTCCTGAAGTCTATTTGTTTCAACTTTCAGTAGTTTCATTAAAATTCCCCGCAAACTAACCTTAAGGACAAATTAGGATGGGGTGAAACTGTGAAAGTATGACAATATGGCCTGGGGTACGTTGCAATGAAAGATGTAAAAATCCCTTCATCATGTGTCTAGCACATGAGACGAGTTTAACAAAATCTTTGATAGAATTACTATGAGTTGACAACAGGGGTGTAAAGACAGTTCTTGAAAAAGATAGGATCAAACGTATTGAAATTGATATCTATAGGGGAAACTGGGAAAGTGGACAGACATGACAAAAGTTAAGGAGTTATTCGGCTATGGGTTCATCTACAGTACATTAATGTATCGATAGATCAAGTAGACCAGTTTGGTACAGAGGTAAACTAGCTCAATAGAGAGGTAAACTAATTTGAGATCAAGTCAAGCTAATCTACTTATGCATGAAGTCAGTCTACCTCTATATCAAATCTAGTCTACTTGATGTATTGGTACATTAATGTATCGTAGAATTTTCCTTCGGCTAGTATTCTCATATAGTATATGACTATTTAGCAAAACTTTGGTTAATACCTGGCCTCTCTCCTTACCATCATTGCCCTCCAAATCCATGACAATCGTGAAAGGCTCCATCCCAACACACTCGGCCATCCAAATGCCCTTTGTTGTTTGACTTCTGAAATAAATGTAGTTCGATCACAAAAAAAAAAAAAAAAAAAAAAAAAAAAAAAAAGGAAAATAAAAGGGCAAATTCCGATGATGCATGTACTCATAATAACTGAAAATTTCGCGCTCGATCAGGAACCAAACCTTCCTTCTCGTGCATTCATCTCCTTGAACTTGGTATGGAAAAGATGGTTCATCAAAGTGCTCTTCCCTGATATATATGATTCATAGTCAACCGATTCATCACCGGCCAATGAAGGACAATAATCGTATACAGTTATATGTGATTATTAAGTAACTATATATATATATATATATATATATATATATATATATATATATATCGACCAAAGTACGTAAAAGGGTCGCTAGGTTTACCGCTACTCTGGGGTCCCATAATGGCAACCACAGCATAGGAGACTCCGCACTTAGCAAGCTTCACTTTCTTCACAAAATTATCGAGCCCTATAGCATTGAATACGCCATCGCCGTCAATGACTTGCGTGACACTGTAATCGTCCTCCATTCTTAATCAGTAGCCTGCCTTTATAAAGAGAAAATGCTCAGACTTGTATTTACTTCCCCGGTGATTATGAGAAACTGGATGTCAATAATAATGAGGCGATGCACACTCATATATACACACATACACGCACAGAGACGATATAGCTATGTTAATTAATTTGGGATTCTAATCATTCTATTACAAAAGAAAAGGTTGGAGCCTATGCAGACTAATCCACGAATATCCTTTTCAGTAGTGACATCGTCGACCACTTGGACTTGGTACAAGTCTAGTTGATCGAAGGGAAATTAGTGGTTAGATGAAACACATCACCAGCTTAGGCGTCATGATGCATGCTTTTTTTAAAACACAACTTGGTCACGTTAGATTAGTTAGAGCTTGTTTCTTTCTGTCGTTTGGTTGAACTACAAAATACTTGCGGATTTCGTCACTAGGTCTCCCAAGGAGGTTGATGCTGGTGGTTGCCGCTTGATTTTTCCGGCAGACGTATTCCCAAGGGTGGAGGTTGGTTTATGCCTAGCTCACAGCGCTGCTGGTAGTCGGGCTTAATTTGATCGATGCCCTCTTGAGCTAGTCTTTTGGATCTAAGCATATATGGCCGGCCTCTTTACATTTTCTAGGTTTGAGAACCCTAGCCTACAACCTCTCTGCTTAGGGTAGACTTGCATAAAGGATTCGAGTTTTTTTTATTGTTCTGTTCATTCTTTTCTAGTACGTTGTGCTAAATTGCCAGCAGGGGAGAATTTTTGGCCAAACGAGGGGGAAAAAATAAAAAACAAAACAAAACAAGGGGAATTGAATCCAGTAGTTAATTGTAAATGCATCTCAAACCACTATGCTACATTGTCATCATGTTTTATGCATATATTACATGCTAATTAGAGAACTGATATTGCTTTCGGGTCCCTATATATACATGGGTGGGCTTGAGGCGACAACCTCCTGAGCCTCATCTCATGTCCAGTCCTCTGATTGTCAGTATATGTTAAGCTAATTAATTAATTAAGTGAGTCATTAAAGTGAGCATTTATGCCTATCATTTCTAAATTACGAATGAACTAATCGATGCTTTTCTAATTGTGCTAAAAGTAGGGTTTGCACAGAAAATGCTAGCGTAGCAGTACTAGTGACTTGCCCCAACCTTTGGTTCCGTCACTCTCAAACATGTTTCCAAACCTATATTTGAGTATAGGATTAAATATTTTTCTAGATGGTGGTTACAAGTGTTAAACTGTTTGGACCAAGTCTCTGGCATTTGATTCTCCTTATTTAGGTCATGATCAGCAACTAGTACAATTTGCGCAAGTTATGTTATAAAGTCCTGTAGTAGAAGTCCTCTTTCCACAGGTTTCTTTAGGAATAGGTGTCTGGAATTAAATGAATAGATGTATTTTTTGAAATAGAAGTTGAATGCATTAGATCAACAGCCAAAGGCTAGAGTCTACAAGAACTTATATAAGAAATCCGGCAAGAAAATCCGAACTACCTACCTAAGCTAGAGCAGATCATTAAAATCTTTGGGATGCTCACATTTAAGCGAGCCTATACAAGAATTAAAAAACCTCATCTCCTACAGAAAAGAAATCATTCAACAAGCCCTCACTTGCCAATCACGCAATTGTGGTACAAACAAGATACTAGAAACGTCATAGAAGACTCATAGAAGTTTATCCAACCTTACACAAGCTCAATACCCTAATACATTAGGGCCCAAACTGCCTTGACCTGAGACCAAGCCCTTAGGCCCAAACCCAAAACAAGTTTTGTCTAGCAGGAAAGCCTCCCTGCCCCATCAGCCCAAGATTGAGCCCAAGCCCAAAGACCTAGGCCCAACCCCAAGCAAACAGAGGAGGAGCCTCTCAGCACCTCTGCTTCTTCGTTGTCACCGCCGTCATGTCTTCCAGTGGCAAACCCTTGGACCACCACATCGGAAGTGCACCAGAGCGCCGGACTCGCCGCCTTGCCTCGACTTGACCGACCGCTTCCTCACCACCAGCGACCTCGATCAAGCCTGACGCTGCACCAGAGCCCAACGCCTCCCTTGCAGCGAACCGCTCTCTTGTGTAGCCAGTCGGAAAGCTGCCCTCCCAAGCCTCTATACTCCGGTATGACCCAGAAGCCCAGAGCAGAAACTTCGATCGAAGCCTCCAACCCTCACAATACGATCACCGCCTGTCACGTCTCACACAGCGCGCAGGCTTTCCTCCACAGACAGAGAACTAGCACAGTCTCACCAAGCCGTGGCCGGTGCTGGATGCGATCGGATTCGATGGCCGCCGCTTTACACATCGCCCTAGGCTTAGGAGGCTTATTGTTTCTCTTGGTAATCCTTCCCTTTTCTTGTCCTGAACAAGGAGTATAGTTATGATTTTATGAATAAATGTATTGTTTCACTATAATTTGTATTATATAAATTCATAATTCACTGGAGACCAAAATTGATCAAGTCAATGCAGTGAGTTCTTCCCTTTGTGTCTAGATAATAAAAACTATAAAAATATATTGGAACTTGTGTTATTTAGAAAGAAAGAAAAAAAAAGCTAATTATGTAATCAGTATTACCTTCTCCTTTTTGAGTCGTTGTTGTGCAGATTTTTAGAGTCATTTGAGTAACTTGCATTTGGTAAGTTTGATTAGTACATGGATCTATGAAATAATCAATATTGCCAGCTGATAATCACTTTGCAATTTGGCTCTTGCATTGCTTCCAGAAACGCAATGATCAAGAAGGTATCCTATGATCCTAGTCGGAAAAAAAAAAAAAAAAAAAAAAGGTATCCTATGATTGGTGTTTGTCTGATGTATTGCCATCACAATAAGCTAGTTGTAACTTCTTTAAATACATCACCAACATCCGCACGCATGCCAGACCAAAAACAACATGCATGCATCGACCCAATTGATGATGCAAGACTGCAGGATAGCAGTTTAATTCTAGAAATTCTTCTATGCACCGGCGGTTCAAGTGATCCAGCACTTATTAAGTAATCTCAACCCTTGATATTTATAATCAATATTTTTTTTAAGGATTAAATTATGTTTAGTCCCTGTACTATGACCCTTTTTTCGTTTCAGTCCCTGACATTCTCAATTAATCTGAAAAGTCTCTAACGTCAAAATTTCCGTCTGATTGGTCCCTCCCGCGTCAAATTAGGAGTTGGCCTTTTTAATTTCTGTTATTTCTTTTTCCTTTTTAATTTCTTTTTCTCCTTTTTTTTTTCTTTTTCCTTTTTAATTTCTTTTTTTCCTTTTTTTCTTTTTTCTTTTTCCTTTTTAATTTCTTTTTTGCTTTTTTATTTTTCATTTTTCCTTTTTAATTTCTTTTTTTTTCTTTTTTTCTTTTTTCTTTTTTCTTTTTCCTTTTTCCTTTTTCCTTTTTAATGACCATCATATCCTGCTGCATCGGTAGCGCCACGTCGGGATCTGCTTGTGTTTGAGAGATGGCGTCGGCGACGATGGAGGCGAGGGCGGATCCTAACAGAGGGAGATGGCTTCAGAGAAGGTGAAGAAGTGATCGATCAGCTCCTAGCCTCTTGCTTTTACTCGATGTCCATCTCTGCACCGCCAAGCTAGGTCTTTGCTGGGTTTGGTTTCAATTTGGGGAGAGAAATAGATGGATTGTGGAGTTTGATCAGAATGAGATTGGGGGGTTGAGGAAGGAGAAAGTAGGCAAAACGAAAAGAAAAAAAAAGAAAAAAAGAAATTAAGAAGGAACAAGAAAAAAAGAAGAAAAAACAAAAAAGAAATTAAAAAGGAAAAAAAAGAAAAAAAAAAGGAAAAAAAATTAAAAAGGAACAAGAAAAAAAGAAGAAAAAGAAAAAAAAGAAATTAAAAAGAAAAAAGAAATTAAAAAGGAAAAAGAAATAACATAGGGGTATATTGGACATTTCACCTAAGGCCAACTCCTAATTTAACGCGGGAGGGACCAATCAGACTGAAATTTTGACGTTAGGAACTTTTCAGATTAATTGAGAATGTCAGGGACTGAAACGAAAAAAGGGTCATAGTACAGGGACAAAACATAATTTAATCATTTTTTTAATAAAAAAAATGTATGTAAAATTTGTTTGAGCCCAGAATATCAGTCACGGGCAGACTAAGCAAAGGGAGCCTCCAGTTCCTGTAATGCTTGGGCCTGAGAAGAGGCTCCTTCCCCCACAGCAGTGGAAGGACCAGCTCCACCCTGGTGGGAAGAGTTAGTTCTCCTTTTGTGAACCTAAATGACAAGGGCGTTATGAACGTTATTTTGAAGATAAGCATATCTAACAAAACACAGAGGCAGTAAGGTGAAACTTACCAGTCGCAACTCCGCTGGTTCATCATCTTCCCAGCTTTCCCCAGTTGGGTTAGACCGGCTTCTCTTCCGAGCTTGAGCTGCAGCGGCCTGTGAAAATTTGAGTTAGAATTCGAAATCAAGGGATTTAAATTCAAAGTTTGCGAAAAAGCGTAAAACTTTACCATCCTCGCCATCAGACGACTCTTCAGCAGCAGCTTTTTGCTTCCCGGCCTGGCCAATGACCGCGGTCGAAGGACCGCCTTGTCTGCCGCCGGTTGGTGGCGGTGCACCCCTGCTCCTGGTGTTGATTCGCTATAAAAGCATTAGGTAAGAACCATATTTGAAGGAAGGAAAACATATAAACAATGAAGACAAATAAGGGAACTTACCAATGGGTGAGACTCATTGCGAATGACCACTCCAGCTTGTGCCGGACGCGCCTCGCGAACAGGGAATCGAGCGAGTACCAATTGGTCCGCTTCGCAGAGGTAGCCCAAGGAGCGAAAGATCTGAGCGAAGATTTCATCATCAGGAAGGTCCCAGCAATTGACGGACACCTTCTTCCACCACCCAGCATATGCTTCATCAACCCCATCAATAGGATGCAAGTCGTCAGCCCAAGGGGGTAGGTTCATCAAGGTGAGCACACTTTGGGGAGGAGTGGCGCCTGCCCGGAGACCAACCCTTCTCCATGAAGTATAATAGTTGAAGGAGTTGTAGAGAGGGAAGGGTATCATCTGTGCCAGCCCAAGGTGGCGAGCGAAATGGTTAGGAGCGTAAAGCTCGTAACTCAAGTCGTCCGCCGCTAGGCGCTAGCCTTATGTCTGAACAGGAGATGGCATGACAAAAGGCCAAGAGGGCTCTCTCGCTATGATTCTAACCCTGGGGCAGGAAACCATTTTGCATCGGGGCCCGGAATCTCCTACTTAGCACTAGGTCTAACTCTGGCAATTCATGCATGAGGTAAAGGTAGGAGAAGCACTCAGAATATGGTGGGGAGGTGTACCTTTCATCCCTGCAAAGTCATCGACCCAAAACCAAGTTGTTTGGGAGGGACAGGGGGAATGTCTGGTCTGCGGAACTCGACAAAATAGATTTGCAGCCAGAAATGCTGGTCTCGAAAGGATGCATGGTGGCTTGATAAAGGGCTCGATAGAGCGAACCCAGAACAGGTTGCCCAAGGCCGACTTGGCGGCCATTGTAAAGGGCAGTGGCCAAAGCGGTCCAAGTGCCAGTGGGCTTGTTTTCAGAAGTACAAAAAACAAACTTACAGAGCCAGTACTCGAGGAAGGCGATGCCTCCAGTCTCGTTGTGCTGATCGCGGTAATGATTTCGCCAAGTCTGGTAGGATTTGTTGTGAGCATTGCCACCGCCTTGTTGCATTCGCAGAGGAAACTCAACATCATCAAATTGGTCGTGCATGTAAGGCTCGTAGTCAATGGGCAGCCCTGTGATGGCAAGAATGTCAAGCAATGTGACACCCATCTGCCCGAATCGAAAGTCGAAAGTGTTGCTGGAGGTGTTCCAAAGGCAGAACGAGGCGGCCACTCTGGCCGCGCAATTGACGCCAGAGGGGAGATTGAAGCACAAATAGATGGCATCGGTGATGCCTACCGCATTCCAGCGATCCAGATCCCTCACTCTGACCTCGTGGAACCAGGTTGTTTCTTCACCGTTGACGAACGACCAAAACCCTACCCGGACCTTTTGGTGTTTCTTGACCCAACTTGCGAAATCGCCGGGAGTGCGGCGGAGAACGGGGATTGGACGGCGGATGGGGAGCCCATAGAGCGCCATAACATTATCCGGAAAGGCGGTCCAGGGAGTAAGACCCAGTCCGGCTTGTTGATTAGCAAGAGCGAAGAGGAAAGTTCTTTCCACCGAGGTACTAGACAGGCAAGTAGCACCCATTCTCGTGCCCCAAGTGTGGGTGGCCTTCTCATTGATTTCTTCCTCTTGATCAATAACGATTTTCTTTTGAGGAGCCATTTCCGGGTTTCTGAAAGAGATTGAGAATTTTGGGGAAGGAAGAAGTTTCTGGGTTTTGAGAGACTGTAAAAGGGTTTCTGATATGACTGACCTAGACACTCACGTCGAGATTTAAATAAGAGATTTTGTGAGGGAAACGATGCAACGAAAAGACATTTAGCAGTTGCGCAGCCGCTAAAACTTATTAATGGCCTCGTTTCTGTCATAAGTCGTGTCGTTTAAGCCCTCTTCGATCAATTACAATATTCGTGGGCCTGATCTCGAGGCCTGGGGGGCAATGTTTGAGCCCAAAAGTATTTTTGGCAATATCCTTTAGAGGATTAAGAGCAGTGGGCCGATACCTGCGGCCCAAAAATAAGTCTACTTGATTTTGGGTTACAACTTTGCCCATTTCAGAGTCCATAAGGAAAACGAGCCTTATAGGATTCGACTAGCAGAGATCAATTACGAATCTTCAATCAATAATCCTTCTAGAGAAATGAACTACCGAAACCCTAGGTACAAATACCAGGTTTCAAGGGTAAACAAGACACAACCTCTCAATCAACTAATCGCACAGATTATCCAAAGTCTCTCCGGAGCAACCTACTTTCAACCTAGTTGAAACCAGCGAAGCCAGGGTCACGCCCTAGCAACCTAGCGAAGTTAAAGTCATGCATTAGCAAACCTTGTGCTTTCTCCTACTTCCCGGTGATTGCTCTGCTCAACCTACAATGTTGAGTATTGACTCGGTGACTCAAGAGATCACACCCAAAGTCCTTATCCGTAAGGCAGAAGAAAGAACCCTGTGACGAGGTTGGTGCTCTCCTCGTCCACAGCGTTTGAGAAAAAGTCAGGTCTAGGGACGCCCCGACAACTACACCCAGGCTCGCCCATCAGAAAAGAGACTGTTTGCTAGCCAAACTAGGTCGAAACCAAACAATATTTTCCAACCATTTATTCGTATTGGTGCAAGTGCGTGTCAGTACTCATAAAGATAAACAGACACATATGTTGTAACTGTCCATCTGAAATTAACTAAGATGAACGATGTAAAATCCCTCTGTAGCACCATCGTCTATGGCGGAACAACTGGGGAAAGAGACCAACTGAGCAAGGAATAAGACGAACCAATTCCTATATCATGCAAGGAGGACTCTCCGACTATGTGTTAGCATTGAAGCCACCCTCAAGTGCAAGAGGTACAAGTTATAGAATAAGGGATTAAGTAAGGATGTCGAACCCACGAGGATTGGTAAATTCTTTCCTAGCTAGGGAAAACCTAAGGAAAAACTAGAAGAATATGCAAATGTACAATCACAAATAAATGCTCACAAGTGAACCAAAGTTCATGGTGAGTATGTGCAAGATGGTGTGTAGAGATTTGATTTTGATTTTGAGATTGGTTTCTATTCAAATTGAAACAATGAAAGCAAGTAATATAAAGGACTAATTTCAGTTTACCCCTCTGAGGTTAGGGGTCGTCATCATGTTAGTCTCTCGAGTTTCAATTTAATCAGTAACACCCTTGTACTCTCCAAATTCATCAGTCTCGCCCAATTTTTGGACCTCCGTCCAAATTGGCTGTTAAATCTGTTATGTGGGCCCCACGTAGGGGGTAAAATGGTAATTTTGAGCTCCAAATTATAAAAAATATTAAAAAAAATTATGTTTTTTCCTTTTTTTCTTCGTTTTTTTTTTTTTTTTTTTTTTTTCTGTTTCTTGGCTTATTATTATTATTTTTTTAATTTTGTCTTCAACTTATACACCACAAATACTCTAGGTGTTTTTTTTTTTATTTTTTTATTTTTATAAATTTTGTCTTCAACCTATTCACCACAAGTTATAATAGGATTATAAAAACAAAAAAAAAATACTCCAGGTGGTTAAAAAGTTGCTCGCTGGTTTACGATATTTGTGATATATCTCCAATAAAGCGAAAAATTTTAGGATATATTTGTAAAATATATCTATAAAATATAATAGGTTTATAAAGTGAAGAATAATATGATATATCCCCAATAAAGTGAAGAAATATTTGTAAAATATGATTAAAAAAATAAATACAGATATTTTCTTCACTTTATTGGGGATATATCCTAAAATTCTTCGCTCGCTGGTCTACGATATTTGTGGAACATCTCCGATAAAGCGAAGAATTTTAGGATATATCCCCAATCAAGTGAAGAAATATCTGTATTTATTTTTTTAATCATATTTTATAGATATTTCTTCACTTTATTGGGGATATATCCTAAAATTCTTCACTTTATAAACCTATTATATTTTACAGATATATCTTAAAATTCTTCGCTTTATCGGAGATATATCACAAATATCGTAGACCAGCGAGCGGCTTTTTAACCACCTAGAGTATTTTTTTTGTTTTTATAAACCTATTATAACTTGTGGTGTATAGGTTGAAGACAAAATTATAAAAAAAAATAATAATAATAATAAGCGAAGAAAAAGAAAAAAAAATGGAAAAAAAAAATTTAATGAAAAAAAAACAGAAAAAAAAATGCAAAAAAAAAACGAAAAAAAGAAAAAAAAATCTTTTTTTTTTTTTATCTTGAAATGACCATTTTAGCCCTCAAAAGTCAAACTTAACGGTCCAAATTGGACGGAATAGTAGAAATTGGACACGGCTGATGAATTTGGAGAGTACAAGGGTGTTACTGATTAAATTGAAACTAGAGGGACTAACATGATGACGACCCCTAACCTCAAGGGGGTAAACTAAGCTAAACTAAACAAGTTGTTATCAAATGGATGAGAGTTAGGGCATCGGGTTTCACCTTTTGTCTCCCTTGCAAGCATTAAAGCAATTGAATATGAATGATGCAAAGCTAATTGTCCAACTACCCTCTTAGCATCCGGATAGGACTATTAAGGCTTAAGCCCCTTTCATTTTATTAACTCTAACCGGATAAGTCTATAGCTAACTACCTAGAGACAAATTCAATTACCGGATAGGTCTCAATCATTTGCCCCTAAATGCATAAAGCTTAGAGTTTAGGTAACCAAGCAAGCAAACCAATCATATCTCTAGGTGATTTTAGCTCACTACCCTCACATGCACACATGGTGTGTTTTCATGCTCCCTTTTTGGCTAAAGGTAATCAATCTCTAGGAAAAACTTCATGTCATGGCAAACACATAACTCAAATTGATTAGGTCTAAGTAATACATTCAACTATTGACTTAGCATGTGAGAATGACAACATGAATTTGCATCAATTTATAAACAAAAGCATCAATACAAGCAAGTTTGGCTAGGGCTTTCAACCCTAGCCCCAACTAGTTCACTACTCACACATAGCTAGATACACAAGCTTCAACATTCTATTAAACATCAAATACATAAAGAGATAGGGAGTAAAGGGTGACTATTGATGATGCCGGAAGAGGTGGTCGAGATGGGTCTCCAAGAACATGATGTGGTGGTAGTCACCTCCTTCTCCTTGCTCCAAACTCTTGATTTTGGTAAGAATAGTGAAATTTGGAATCTCTAAGGTGAGTTGTGGTGTTGAGTGGTGGAGGAAATGGAGGTTGTAGTGGTGAAAATGGTGGTTTTAGTGGTGGAAATGGTGGTGTCTTCTCTAGAGAGAAAAATGGATCTTGGATAGGATGAAGATGATTGAATGGAGTCAAGAATGCTGAAGATTAAGTCTTTGGCCTCTCTTTAATCAGCTATGTATGTCCTCTTTAGTCCCCAAGTGTGCAAGAGATGCTCTTACACCATTGTCCCCCAAATGGTCCTAAATTGGCAAGATGACAAAAGGACAAGGTGTAGGGAGATATTTGAATTTCAAGTGATGGGATATTCTCACAACCATGGTCCTCCTTTGCTGGAGAAAGGACCCTCCATGAGTGGCGGCTCACCGGAAAAGTTCACCTGAAAAGTCGCAGGAAAAATCGTCGGAAAGGTCGATTTGCAATTTTCTTCCAATCTCCGTGTCTTCTTCCCCTAACTTCAAATCTCCGCATTTCAACCTCAAATAGCCATTTTATTCTCAATGCAAGGTTTCCTACAAATAAAAGGAAATGGATTAAAAAGGGTAAAATAACATGGAAGACAAATCAATTTTCATAATTATGGGGCACAATTGCATAACTAATTTGTGACTCAACACTATGACACGTGCTTCTCTCCAAAACCCTAGAGCTCGACTAGGGTTCGTTCACTCCCAATTCATCGCCGCCGGAGAGGGATGGTGGTGGCCGCCATGGCCAGGCCCCCGCACCGCCACCTGGATACCCTCCCCTTCCCAACTTCAACCACTTAGCCTTGCTTCCCCATTCCGAACCTTGATCTGTGAACCTCCACCCATAACCCAATCCATAAGCCTATACACATCTTGCTCCCTTGTAGCTGATATCCGAGTTAGATCTTCGGCGGCGCTAGAGATCAGACTCATTATGATACTCTCCCCCGATAAAGATGATGCTTTA
This sequence comes from Rosa rugosa, assembly GCF_958449725.1. Taxonomy (NCBI): domain Eukaryota; kingdom Viridiplantae; phylum Streptophyta; class Magnoliopsida; order Rosales; family Rosaceae; genus Rosa; species Rosa rugosa. The sequence goes on along the minus strand of NC_084821.1, from coordinate 59,931,204 downwards.
TCTTGGAAAATTTCTCGGGCAGCGAATTTATTACAAAGTATTTGGTCGCTTGCTATGCCCAAGATTTTTCTCGCCAACCAGATATGTTTCCAGGTTTGTTTTCCTCCTTCCCTATACCTCTTTAATTTCCTTTATTTCTTGTTTAGTGTTACTAGATCTGAACCTAGCTTGATTACCACTATCACGAATCGTTTGCTATTCCCCGTAGACCCTAACACAAATTCATTATGAATCCTCATGATCCTACTCGCTTGGATTAGTGAAAATCTTTTGGTTTTTCGACAGCATGCTTGCCTTGATTCCCAAAATGGAAGCAGCTTTACGTGTTCTAGGATACTAATCTGGCCTTTAAATTCAGCTCATCTCGTAGCGATAAGAGCATTGTCACCCCTTGTTATCCTTGTTCACGATCTTCTTTGCCTTCCTTTGAAAATGGTCTTCAGCCCAAATGCTCGTGCTCAAGCGAGTTCCTCACGACCTCGTAGCCCTATTGTTTTCAATCCCTACCCAAGACCTCTCCAAAATGACCCGCCCCTAGTCATTCATATTGGTGGTACCAAAATTGTTGTTGATCAGAATGATACCACTGTGTTTGTCCCTCAGCATGCTCTTACAAGCAAGGAGCATCTGAACAACTATGTCCTTCTCGCCAAGATCTTTGGTAAGTGCGTCTCCCCAAGGAAGATTGTTCGAAAGTGCATCCAACATTGGGCGAATCTTCAAGGCTCTATGCGTATGTGCCAACTTGTCAATGGTTGGTACTCACTGGAGTTTACCTACCTCCAAGATGTGGACTTCGTTCTTGACAACAGACCGTGGTTTGTGAAAGGCATAATCTTTCACATTAGGAGCTGGTCACCTAATTTTGATCCTCGCATTACTAGAATTGAGACGTTGATCCTCTAGGTGAGACTCCCAAACCTTCCTCTACAATTCTGGAACAAGAATGCTATCCAACCGATTACCAAAGTCTTGGGGCGTTTCATCAAGTTGGATGAGAGGACCGAGTTTAGTGAAAATTAAATCTTTGCTCGTGTACATGGAGATTGACCTCCGCATCCCTCTAAAAAGGACCCTTATAGTTCGTGAAGAAGATGAAGGGGACCTTCCTTTTGATCTTGTTAGCTGCAAGGTTTTTCCTCTCTTATGAAGTCATTTTCGAGGTATGCTTTGAATGTGGAAGTTATAGGCATAGGATTAAGAACTGTCCTATGCGCAAAAAAGAGCAACATTTTATTCTGGTCGACAAAGAGAAGGGAGATGATGATATTCTACCAGAGGATATGGAGGTGGACCCTGAAATCAAGGAGCTGGTGACTGAAAATGTGATGGTCTACTTTCCTCAGCCAGCCAAAGCAGACCTTGACGCTGACCTGCAAGACATGTCCAAGGAGGAGCATAACCCTTCCTCCCCGGGTTGGACCCCTGTGCAAGAAAAAGCAAAAAGGGCGACTACCACTACTGCTAAGGAATCGAATGCAGCTTACACCAAAAAAGGAGACACTGCTCTTAGCAAGAAAGCTTCAGTCAAACCGGGAATCTCGTTTAAGGATGCTACTATTGGCCAAGGAACCATTGTCATTGGCAATCCGCCTACTTCACCTGGCAACAAATCACTTAATGGTTCCCCCAATGAGGAGGTGGTGAGCGTTTCCGATACCAATTACTCTTCTGTCCTTTCTTACTCTTCCTTTCTTGAAATTGCTAAACTTTATGACTCTAACCTCCTTGCGGATCACTACCATCTAGAAGAGATCTACTCTCCTAAAGATGCAGTCAATTCTTTTTGGGCTAAATACTGGTTACTACCCTGTGGTTTAGGTCCAAAATCAATTCAGTCCCTAGACTTCTAATTTCATCAAAAACACCCCTGCAGTTTCAATTTTGATCTAATAGGTCCAATCTGTTAGTCTTCCGATAATTAAGTCATTTCACTTGTTGACGTGGCTTATATATGGCCTATGTTTTATGATGTGGTGTTGAGGTGGCATGCATAGTCAATTTAGGAGTGGGTCTCACTATTAGAAATCTATCAAATAAAAAAAAATTTCATCAAATAATCCAAACAAAATATTAACGAATTGGACCTATTTAATTCAAAATTGAAAGTACAGGGGTGTTTTTGATGAAATTAGAAGTCCAGGGACTGGATTGATTTTGGACCTAAACCATAGGGTAGTAACTAGTATTTAGCCCATTCTTTTTATACTAATTATGATGAACCCTTTATGCAGTTTGAGAACTTAATTTAGCGATGCTAGGGCTTCTGACTTTATGAAAGATAGCAGTGAGAATCTGAATGAGTATGAAGTTAAGATGATCAATGGCAAAAGGGTGATTATGATAGCTGAGAGCGACTCTGCAATGAGCTCTGGCTCGAAGAAAAGGACTAGGGAAATGACTGAGGATTAGGCTATGGTTGAGGCACAGGATGAGGAGGACAGCGCCTCTTCACCAAAGATGGCCAAACCATGAAAATACTCTGTTGGAATTGTCGGGGCAGAGCCTGGCCTGGTTTTGTGGCGCAGTGCCTCTTCTACTCTTCCTCTCTAGATCTTGATGTTTTTTGCCTTCTAGATACCAGGGCATCAAATACTTTATTAAATAAATTGAGGAAGTTTCCTTATGATGATTTTATTTTAATTCCTGCACATGGTCAATGTGGTGGTTTGATCTTATTTTGGAAGACTAGAACTGTTAGCGTTGATCTAGTCAAACCCCATGACAGATACATACATTGCTTAATCAAGAACATTACTACAAATAGGTCCTGGTTTTCAACTTTTGTCTATGCCTTTCCTCAAAAGGAAAAACAGGCTGACCTTTGGTCGGATTTGCTAACTTTACAACCGAATAGTGATGAAAGTTGGTTATTATAATTGGGTGACTTAAACAATATTCTTACCCTAGATGAGAAACTGGGGGGAAACCAAATAGTGACGAATTATATGTTAAATTTTTCAGATTTCTTGCATAATGCAGGCCTTGTTTCTCTACAAGAGAAGGGACTGCCTTATACTTGGACGAACAACCATAAGGATGCCACTTTAATTTATGAGAGATTAGATAGAGCTTGTGTTAATGCTGAATTCTTGAATTCCCATATATCCAACTAGAGAATCTCCCAATTATTGGATCGGATCATGGACCTATTTGTTTGATAATAAGGAATAATAATGCAAAGAAGGGTAAAGCCTTCAAATTTGAGGCAATGTGGTTATCCCACAAGGGCTTTAAACCACTGGTACATCAAATCTGGAATCAAAGAAAGGAAACCTGCCCTCTCTTAAACTTTCTAACCATTAGCAATCAATTTTGCTACCAGGCAAAAATCTGGAACATAAATATTTTTGGAGATATTTTTCGAAAAATTGAAAACATAAATGAGAAGTGTAGTGATATTCAAAACCAACTAATTTTCTCTCCCTCATCTGTCTATTTGCAGGAACAACATTGCGAAGCAACAAAAGAGCTACTACAATGCTACAAAGAGGATGAAATCTACTGGGCTCAGAAAGCGAAGGCAAACTGGCTGAATCTAGGTGACAAAAATACAAGATTTTTTCAAACTAGAGCCAACATAAGGAAAAGATTCAACAGAATTACCAGGATACAAGAGTCAACTGGAAAATGGATGGACAATGAACAGGAAATCTTACGGACTTTTGTCCATGACTTTAAAAAGCGCTTTCATCTTGATACAACTTCTGTTACAGCTCATTTGCAGCAATTCACTAATATCATTGAACCTTGCATTACTAGTACTGACAATGACTCTCTTCTGCAGCCTGCTTCAGAAGACAAAATTTGGGAAACTGTCAAATCTATAGGCCCTCTCAAAGCTCCGGGACCGGATGGATTACATGCAAGCTTCTATCAACATTGCTGGACTAAGGTTAAGGATACTGTTATTCCTATGATTCAATCTTTCTTTTCAAGCAATATTCCTTTAAATTTATTGAATCACACAAAAATTGCACTTATCCCAAAAATTGATAAACCAGAAAAGGTCTCGGACTTTAGACCGATCAGCCTTTGTAATGTCTCTTATAAAATAATCACAAAAATTATGATTAAAAAATTAAGACCCTTATTACAAAAATGCATCTCTAAAAACCAAGGAGCTTTTGCCCCAGGAAGAGTTATACAGGACAACATTCTAATTGCTCATGAGCTCTTTTCGGATTTCCAGAAGAAGAAAGGAACCAGAGGTGCTATGGCTGTTAAGCTAGATTTAGAAAAAGCTTATGACTACTCAAATTGGAATTACCTGTTTACTTGCCTGAAAAAGTTTGGTTTCCATCAGAAATGGATTGACCAAGTTATGAATTGCATCTCCTCAGTGTCTTTCTCCATCCTTGTTAATGGAGTCCCGCAAGGCCACTTCTACCCCACAAGGGGAATTAGACAAGGAGATCCTCTCTCCCCGTATCTGTTCATCCTGACTATGAAACCACTGATAAGACACCTTAACACGCTGGCTGGAACACATAAGTCTCAGGTAGGTCTACTCTCCTCTCCTCTTGGATTCAGAATTTCAAACTTAATGTTTGCGGATGATTGCCTGATTTTTGCCTAAGCCACCAAGAAGGCTGCTAGACAGATTTATACCACTCTCTCTTCTTTCTCCTTAGCTTCTAGTCAGAAAATTAACTTCCACAAGTCTTCCCTTTACTTCTCACCTAATTCTCCAGCTAGTCTAGAAAGGGACATTGTTAACATTCTTAATATACAACAGAAAGCTACTATTGGAAAATATTTAGGAATTCATAACGTGATCTTCTGGAAGGATCCTCTCAACTCAAAAGAACTTCTTCTCAAGATTACAAACAAGCTTGCAGGTTGGAAAAAGGAAACACTCTCCAAAGCAGGTAGATTAACTTTAATCAAGGAAAATCTGGCAGGTATGCCAATCATGTAATGTCTTGTTTTAAGTGCTCTAATAAGGTCACAAATCATATTGACAAGCTTGCAAGAGATTTTTTCTGGGGTACAACCTCCAAGGCATCACCTGTGGCTTGAAATAAGGTCTGCACCCCTAAATTTGTGAGAGGTCTGAGAGTTAGACCTACTGCCTATTTCAATAATGCTGCAGTAGCCAAGTTGGCTTGGAAAATACTGACTGATCAGGACAACTGGTGGACACAGATTATTAGGAGGAAGTATTTAAGGCAAACTACGTTCTTTCAAGCCAAAAAGAAACAATCTCACTCTCTAGCATGGAGAGGGATTCTGGATATAAGGCAGCTCATTCTAAAGGGAATGAGATGGCTAGTAGGCAATGGTAAGTCTATTAAGTTTTGGACTTTTAATTGGGTTTTTGAGTTTCCTTTGATTGACCTTCTGCCTGAGAATGCAAGAACAGGTATAAATATTGATGAAACAATGGCGGATTACATTCTGGATAATAACTGGAACCGAGATAAGCTTTCGATGATATTGGACTCCAGTGTTGTGAATCAAATACAGGGTATCCCTATTCCTATTTCCAACCAAGAAGATGAATGCATTTGGGGCCCTTTTTCCAACGGTAAGTTTACTGTTAAATCTGCAACCTGGCTACAATTACCTGAAATTAATAAACATAACAGTATAGATTTATTAAAGAGACTCTGGAAACTTAATGTTCCCCCCAAAATTAAGCTTTTTGGCTTGCTGCTCTTCAGAGGTAGACTCAAGACAAGGGATAGGCTTTCAAGATTTGGATATATTGATGACAATTCTTGTCCGCTTTGTGACAATGACAATGAAACAGCAGATCATTTGTTTGGCTGCTGTGAGTTTACAAAAGAAGTTTAGAGACTTTCTCGCCTTGATGCTTTTCCTTGGAATGGAGGTTATCTTCGAGTTTTTAGGGACGTGTTTATTAATCAACCCTACGACTACAATTTTTTTGCCAAGCTTCTAACTCTGTGCTGGCAAATATGGAAAGCTAGGAATGACGCTATCTTTCGAGGAGTCATTTCTTGCCCCAGTTCTATTGTCGCAGCGGCTACTGCCTTTCAAAACACTGACACACAGGAAGTCCAGTCTTCTTGTGGAGGTTCTCCTCAAAACCCTCCTCCCACCATTGTGTGGCAACCTCCACCTCCAGAAGCTGTGAAAATTAATTTTGATGGATCAGGACATGAATCATCTGCGACGGGAGGATTTGTAATCCGGAATGCTGAAGGTACACCCTTGTATGATGCTGCTAAAGGCTTTGGAAGAACCACAGTTTCGGTAGCTGAAGCTACTGCCTTAAGAAACAGCTTGGATTGTGCCCTGCGTCTCAACTTTCAACACATACAAGTTGAAGGAGACTCAGAGGTCCGTGGAAATAGATGCTGTCTTGGGAACACCCCCCCCCCCCTGGAGAATTGCTAAGCTTGTTCAAGACATTAGACATCTAGCATCTAGATTTACTACAATTTCCTTTAGTCATGTCTATCGAGAGGCGAATTTTGTTGCCAAATCTATTGCTCATCTTGGGCACTCTTCTATTGGAGGGCTCTTCTGGACGAATACTATTCCTAGGGTCGCGTCTTTAATTATAGTCTTTTCGTATAAAAAAAATTAAAAATAAAAATAAATTCCTATATCATGCAAGTGATGGAAGTTGGAACTACTTGCTCAGGTAATTATCATGAAAAGTCTATAAACATCTCCTACATTGATTATATTCCTGCCTGGCGTACAGACTTGAAAATTTATGTAATCTGACTTGAATATTCTTTGCGAATTGATAATTAGTTAATTCGCTTTTGTTGGGATTCTTTTCTTGGAACTTGACTTGAACCAATACCTCTTTAGGGTCGATGGTGGTGGAACTACCTACCAGCTGCCAGCTGGGAGGGAGAAGAGGAAATCAATAGTGGTGCATGACCCGTTTAGAATTGAAGAAAATCATGAATCAAAACAAATTGAAATTGTCTTTATTAAGTTGTTTATCAACTTGAAATTGATATATATATATATATATATATATATATATATATATATATATATATATATATAGTTCCAACTATTATGTGTATTGCGGTCCAGATTAAAGTAATTGGTTTAGATGAAAAATGTATTATATTTTTTTTTCTCATCCCCCTATATTCAACCCTACAAACCTTGAGTAATCTTATAAGCTTGAGCTATCACATTACACTGTCACATGGTAATCTAGAAGTAAAGAATAATTGTAGCGACTCATTTGAAGAAAAAAAAAACTTACCATAAAAAACCGAAACAGCCACCCTGTTATTTCTCCTGTTAAGGTTATCCTGTTAGTCAAGTTGTCCAACCGAAGACCTTCTCATCTAGAGATGACGAGAGCTACATCGAGTCAAAACTCAACTACAACTTGACCTAATAGCAAACTAAGTCTTAAAAGCAAAGTCCCCGCTCCGATGAGTCCGATCCGACTGCAGTTTTGTGACTTTGTCAGTATTCAAGCCTTTTTCTTAGGTAATAAACTCTTGAGGTTATTTTAAGGTGAACCTATTAATCTTCCAAGTTGCACACATACGAAAATAGAAGATTGAAGTTAGGATATAGGGTCCTTTTGATTCTTTTCTCAGTATCCTGTCCTGGAATTACGATCTTCTTGACCTTCTTCATACAATCGAATATGCTGCCTCGTTTTTCATTTAAAATTTCAAAAAATTCAGAATTTTCAAACATGCTGCTGTACATCCTCTTCCCTTTGCCAAAGTTGGCCGGCCACTCAATTTCGAGCAACATCCTTCTTTAATCTTTTATCCAGCCAGTCCAACCCACCTTTCTAAAACTTGCTTAATTAGTTAATTACCATGTAAGAAACTTGTGTACGCACGTAACCATATGTTGATTCCAATCTTTAAGCCTCCTGATTAGAGCTGAGAGAACTTGTTGATGGACAACATTTCAGTTCTATTTAAACTGTCCCGCGCATTTGCGTTACCACTAACACCCAAACCTGCTGCAGTGACCTCTACGTACCATAGCAACATTTATTCAGAAGCTTTTGCATTCAAAACAAGGAAAAATTCAAGCGCAAGACTAAAAATGACATTACTGTTGAAGGAATATCGATTTAGTGTGCCTTATCAAACTAGGAGTAGCAATAGGAGAGAAGGTTCTAGATTTCCCAATCCTACACGGATTGGTATTCCTTGTAACATTAGAACTAGTACTTTGTAATCCCTATATATATGGCTCCTATTCTCAATAATAATATACATCTCTCTCTACAATTCTCTCTCGAATACCAATATACTTAAACACGTTATCAGCACGAGCCCTAAACCACAAAAGCTAAAACACAAAAACCGAAACCAACTATTCTGCTTTCCTGCGTGCCTACTGCCCCAGCAGCCCCTAGCCCGAGCTAGCCAAGCCTTCGCTGCAGCCTGCCTTCGCTGCAGCCTGCCTTCGCTCGCCCCGCGCTACACACCCCTGCGCTCCTTCGCTGCAGCTTGCGCGCCCGTGCGCTTGCAGCGCTGTATCGCTGCCCTTGCAGCCTCACAGCAGCCCCTGCTGCCTTGCGCGCTGCCCCTGCAGGCTTACCGCAAGTCTGCTGCCCCTGCAGCGTCCGTGTCCTCCAGCTAGCTTGGCTAGCGTTTCTGCCCTACGCTACCAACTGGCAGCAGCTGCAAACTGCAGCCCATAGCCGACTGCACACTCGGTCACACCTCCCATTCACCTCGGCCAACTCTGCCGTGTATCTGTTGCCCCTGCAGTTTGCCTCCGCTGCTCCTGCACCACTACTACCACCGCATCCCTGCTACCCCGCATTCACTGCACTCCTCTACTCGGATTGCTTCGCTCCATCACGCCTGCATCGACACGCGCGTGATCCAAATACAAGTAAGTATTCAAGAGTAAGTTTTGAAGTTCATAAATTTAAATACTTCTTCTTTTCTCGGGGACTTCAAAACCTCCCTTCTTCTTCATCCCACCTTTCTTATAACGTGGGTTCGATTTTGAGAAAGCGGAATCGTGGGGATTCGCGCTATAAACGAACTAAGAGCGTTCGTAAGACTTCGGACTAAGAGCGTCCGCAAGCATCGATTAACGACCTTATAAACATCATTGTTTCGGTCTAATCCAATTTTCTTGGAAATCGATTTCTTGATAGCATAGCTCGGAAATCTAAATATTTAGTTGTCGTGGAAGTTTTAACTCCGAAACTAATATATTTCTTCTTCTTATTTCAGGATGTCAAAACTTGACTTTCCTATCCTTGACTCAACTGGCTCGGAATATCATAGTTGGGTCACGGATGTTGAGAATCATCTCACTTCAAAAGGGATCCTACCCGTAATTCAAGCACCAAATCCCGACCTCATATTTGAGCGTACGGCTACAAATAATGCCACCGCTCTCATCTTAATGAGACGCCACATGGATAAATCACTCCGATTGGAGTATATGGCAATCAAGGATGCTAGAGAATTATGGGTTGCGCTTGAGGAGCGTTTTGGTATTGTAAAGGATACCCTCCTCCCTGACTTGAAAGTTCAATGGAACAATCTACGATTTGCTGACTTCAAATCTGTAGCTGAATATAATTCAGAAGTTCTTCGCCTCAAAACCATGTTGGGGTTCTGTGGACAACCTGTCACAGAGCAAGAACTAATTGAGAAAACTCTCTCCACCTTCCCCGTCTCAGCTATTTTGCTATCAAAGCAATACCGAACTGAATTCAATACTGGACGGCTCACGAGGTTTCATCAGCTAATTAATATTATGTCTGTAGCTGAAAAGCATGATAATATCCTGGTGAAGAATTATAATTCGAGGCCCATCGGAACTAAGAGCGTTCATGAGGCAAATTATAATAATGCACCCAAAGGAGGGCGCAAGGAGCGGAACCCTAAAATTAAGGGACACAACGGCCGTTTTGGTCCATATAACCGCCCTACAAAGGAAGGAAACCGCCAAAATGTCGCGGGAACACGTAACAACAAAGGCAAACGTGGGAGAGGGGGACACAAGGCCGCCGGCCATAGAGGTGGCGCCATTGTCCAACAAGGACGTCAATCTCGTCCTCATGCACGTGATGCATCTCAATTCAAGGGAGGAAATCGTAATGATGCATGCCACAGATGTGGATCTATTGAACATTGGTTCAAGCAATGCAATGCAAGCAAACAATTAGCTGCACATTACAAGGCATATAGAGACTTCAGAGAGTCTGAAGCACATGTTGCCGAAGAAGAAGAAGGAGATGGTGATGATACCAACGTCAATCTCACCATAGCGGACTTCAAATCTGACAAGGAATTGCACAAGGATGCTGCAGATTTTGATTAGTATAGTCCCTTATTTTTCCAAGAATTATGTAATGGCTATTATGCCTTAAATCAATAAAATGACTTATTGTATTAACTTTTTCCCTCTAGGCGTACTCAAGAGTACTTGTGATGTCTAGGCAAGGTTTGATCTGAGAGAACGGTTTTAAAAGTGAGCAACGCTCCACCAAAATCTCGCCTTACCTTACCTGGTCACAACTAAATTGAAATTACCGAACGGATTGAGTGACTACGATTTGTCTACGGTTTGATTTTTATGTTGGATTAGATTTTGGTCAAGAAACTTTGATGTAATCATTGGCTATTATTAATAAAGTGTCGATTTCTTTTATCTCATGTCTTGGATATCTTTTTCGACTTTATTAGCTTCAAAGATGTAAGAGCCAATGGTTTTCATGTGGAAACACATTGTGAGAATGGACAAGAGTTCCTTTGCATCACCTCTAATGACTACGGACATAAACGAGTCTTAGAGAAACTTATGTGTCGCTCTAGTGGGTTGTATGCAACCACTATTCGAGTCATTGACTCCAACCATGTCATGAGAGATGATTTATGGGATTCCGACACATATAGGCTTTGGCACGACCGTTTGGGACACCCAGGTCGTGACATGATGATCCGTATATTAAAGACTTCACACGGACATCCCTTTTTCAGAACGAAAGGAAGTAAAACTCGAAATTTGGATCAAGGAGGAGCACCTGCGCCTCACGGCGCCTTCCCCTTTCAAGACCGGCCACCACTAGCCGGCGCCGCCATCCCCCTGCGGCTCAAGGGTGGCTTTGACGCCACCTCTGCTCCCCTGACTCCAATTTCTACTTCTAAAGTCAATTGTGACTTCATGGCTCAATCAAAATCCTCATTGGTTATTCCTAAAGCCCATTATTCGTTCTGCAAAGCCTGCTCTTTAGCAAAGTTAGGATCGAGACCATCCTATGCAAAGGACACTAAAGAAAATATACCATTCTTGCAAAGAATCCAAGGTGATATTTGTGGACCTATCCAACCACTATGCGGACCATTTCGATATTTTATGGTGTTGGTTGATGCATCGACACGCTGGTCACATGTCATGCTATTGTCCACAAGGAACGCTGCATTTGCTAAACTCCTAGCACAAATCATTAAGTTAAGGGCTCACCACCCTGCTCATCCTATTAAGTCTATAAGATTAGACAATGCTGGAGAGTTTACATCAAAGACTTTTGATGATTATTGCATACCCATTGGGATTGATGTTGAACATCCTGTTCCTCATGTTCACACCCAAAATGGTCTCGCAGAAGCCGCCATTAAACGACTACAAATGGTCGCTAGGGCATTGGTAATGCGCACCAATCTCCCTATTTCTGCTTGGGGCTATGCAATATTGCATGCAGCTGTGCTTATTCGTCTGAGGCCCACTGCCACTCCACCATTTTCTGCGTCCCAGATGGTAACTGGGTATGAGCCTAATGTCTCACACTTACGCATATTTGGGTGTGCAGTATATGTGCCTATTGCGCCGCCACAGCGCACCAAAATGGGTCATCAACGACGATTAGGCATTTATGTTGGATATGATTCTCCAACGAATATCCGCTATATAGAACCCTTGACAGGCGATCTCTTTACCGCTAGATTTGCGGATTGTCACTTCGATGAGACAGTCTTCCCGTCGTTAGGGGGAGATAAGAACATAAATGTTCAACAGGAACGACAGGAATTGTCGTGGTCTGTCCCCACTCTGTCTCATCTTGATCCCCGAACCGCACAGTCCGAAACTGAAGTGCGGAGAATTCTCGATCTTCAGAAAGTAGCAGAATCGATGCCTGATACGTTTTCTGATATCACTAAAGTGACGAGATCACACATACCTGCTGCAAACGTGCCTGCAAGGATTGATGTCCCTAAAACTAGAGGACATTACGCTAACTCAAGAAGATTTGAGCATGGCGCCAACGTCCCCTCTCACAGTGATGGTGACGTTTTGGCTAGGCCCATGGCTCCTGCCAGGAAGCGCTGGAGGCCCATAGGTTTGATGGATTCTCGCCCAAGAAAGAAAGCGAGTTTGGCACAAAATAATCCATTAATCATCGATGTGAATAATCCATCTCATGAGAATATTCCGGATTATGGTTATGTCCAAGAGACATCATTGGGGGACGCTCCAATGTCAGAACCAACTCCAGAGAATAGAGAGATCTCCATAAATTACACTAGTGTACATGAGATGATGGATAGAAATTCTATGGCGATTGATGATGCATTTGCATATCATATTGCAAAAGGAATTATAGAATATGATGATATCGAACCTCGCTCTGTTGAAGAATGTCAACGAAGAGCAGATTTGCCTAAATGGAAAGATGCGATCCAGGTTGAATTGGATTCACTAACAAAGAGACAGGTATTTGGGCCTGTAACGCAGACACCCCCAAGTGTAAAGCCTGTTGGCCATAAATGGGTCTTTGTTAGAAAGCGTAATGAGAAAAATGAGGTGGTAAGATATAAAGCCCGCCTTGTGGCGCAAGGTTTCTCACAAACGCCCTGGAATCGACTACGAGGAGACATATTCTCCCGTAATGGACGTTATAACGTTCCGCTACCTTGTCAGTTTGGTAGTTTCCGAAAAACTTGACATGCAGCTTATGGATGTGGTTACAGCATATCTCTATGGGGATCTAGATTCAGAGATATATATGAAGGTTCCAGATGGACTTCAATTACCCAAATCAAGTGGCTCTAAACCACGGAGCGCGTTTTCAATAAGGTTAAAACGCTCACTATATGGATTAAAACAATCCGGACGGATGTGGTATAACCGTCTAAGTGACTACTTGATTGGGAAGGGATATATTAACAATGAAATATGCCCATGCGTGTTCATTAAAAGAACAAGTTCCGGATTTGCAATCGTAGCAGTTTATGTCGATGACATGAACCTAATTGGAACTCTAGATGAGTTAAAGGAAACTGCTAATTACTTGAAATCCGAATTTGAGATGAAAGATCTTGGGAAAACACGGTTTTGTCTCGGTTTAGAACTCGAGCACCGTAGTGATGGGATTTTGATCCATCAGTCTGCATATACTCAGAAAATTCTAAGGCGCTTTAATGAAGATAAAGCGAAGCCTGCGAGTACTCCCATGATCGGCCGTAGTCTTGAGCCCGGAAAAGATCCGTTTCGTCCAAGGGATGAGGACGAAGAACCCTTAGAGGCCGAAGTGCCCTATTTAAGTGCAATAGGCGCATTATTGTACTTAGCTCAATGCACAAGACCGGATATCTCATTCGCAGTGAACTTGTTAGCTCGACACAGCTCTGCGCCAACACGCCGCCATTGGATTGGTGTAAAGACCATCTTTCGATACCTAAGAGGTACGATTGATATGGGCCTATTTTATCCCTACAGAGAGAAGAGGAATGACGGAAGAATGGGATCGGACCCCATTAGGCATGGAGCCACCGTCCACCATGACAAAGTGGTCGGCCATATTGCCGCCGACGCCGCCACCAACACCAAGGGTGGCCGGCCTCACCCTACTCCCCTCCATCAAAACGACAATGATGTTTTGATGGGATTTGCTGATGCAGGGTACCTCTCTGACCCTCACAAAGGTCGCTCCCAAACTGGTTATGTCTTTACCATGGGAAGCACTGCGATATCTTGGAGGTCTACAAAACAGACCCTTGTTGCTACTTCCTCGAATCATGCAGAGATTATTGCTCTACATGAAGCCGTTCGTGAATGTATATGGCTAAGATCTGTGATTCGACATATTCAAGGAAGTTGTGGTTTGAAGTCTACCACAGATGAACCTACATGTATTTATGAGGATAATGCAGCTTGTATTGAACAAATGAAGTTAGGTTTCATCAAAGGCGACAACACCAAGCATATATCGCCTAAGTTCTTTTATAATCAGCAACAACAATCACTTCTAAAGATTGAAGTGAATCAAATCTGATCAGAGGATAATGTAGCGGGACTTATTCACTAAGTCGTTACCTAAATCCACCTTCGAGAAACATGTGAAGAGCATCGGATTGAGAAAGTTATCCGAACTCCCACGATTGTAGCAATCAGGGGGAGACATCGACATCAGAGGGAGTTATGATGTCTGCATGTTCGATCTCGAAGAGTGAAGGACGTGTTGTGCTCTTTTTGTCCTTCGACCAGGGTTATTTTTATCCCACAGGGTTTTTGTTACCTGGCAAGGTTTTTATTCTCTCTCGAATACCAATATACTTAAACAATTACATCTTTATATAAGTATATAAACTGTGTAGTACACAGATTTACAATCTAATTTCTACTTCACCTAGAGACAAAACAACCTAACTATTTTGTAAACCAGGCCTTTCGGGAAACACCTTTTATTCCATAAACTATGAAGAAACAGGAAAACTATAGCCACGGGAATTGATCATCCTATGTTGAATCTGACACATATGGTACGGTACAAACAACAAAGAGCACACATCATTCCATCTCCTGAATATTTGTGGTTCGCCTGTGCGTCAAGTTAGGGCTCGAGTATTCCATGCCACTATCAGAAGATGAAATATTAGATGATACGGATGACTCAGGAACTGAGCTCGTTACTGGATTTGGCTGAGGTGTTTCACTTCTATAACTTTGAGAAGCAAGAGAAACTGGCTGTCTTGGCGCTTCAGGTGTTGGACGCCCTTGAGCTTCTTCTGCAAGCCGTCTCAGGATATCCATAACAGTGGGAAGAAACTTCGATGAAATGGATAGTATTCCTGAAAGCTGTTTAAGATCAAACAAAGGAAAGACAAGTTAGCACCTCGTCAGAAACAAGGTCCGCAAGGAAATTCCATTTTTATCATGATACACAACACACAAGGCCATATTATGACATGATACATATATATTGTATGTGTGAATCATATCTTGAAGCCCAATTCTAATGTATAAACACAAAAGATTATTAAATTTAAAATAAAAGAAAGAGAGAAAAGTAAAGGAAAAGGAAAAAAAAAGGCTTCAGCCTGTGCCACATATATGCTGGCATTTGTCAGTTGAGAGCTCATGACAAGGGCAACCTTTGTTTAAGATAAGGACAGTCATACCAGAAACAAATATGAATTTGAAAGCTTTATATTATCATGCAGAGAAAAAAGCAGTGCTTACACACAGTCACAACAATTGTGAAAAGCGAGTTCCCAGATCAGTGAACTTAACAAAAGAGATTTTAAATGAAGAATATTTGAATAATAAAGCCAGGATATCTATCTATAATGACTGACTGGAAGAAAAAAGTGATCACATTTGAGGAATAAACATACGTCATGTCTTCCCCCACATAGGTGTATCTCCTTTTATTTTCCTTTTCTTTTCTTTTTTTTTGGTTAGAGCATTTGAATCTCTTTATTACATAAAAGATAACAACAATTTCATACAAAACAAGAAAAATATCTGAGCTTTATACTCACAGCGCCATGTCGGAACTCTCCCGCAATGTCCATCTGTACCCATAAGGCCTTTGTAAGTAAATATGCAACAAAAAGAACCAAGAGGTAGAGAGGGTTCCTGTTTCATATGAAGAAAAAAGGAACAGTCATTAACACATAGGCAAGACAACAAGGAGTTCCAACTATTTTCATATGCTTAGAAATTTAAAACTCTGGAAGAACAAAACTACCTTAAAAGGAGCATAAATTCATTGAAACCAAGAAGAATCATTGCCATAATGGCCCATGGAGGAGGCAACCAGTTGTTACTACGCTTGTGAGCCTCCTGAAAATACAAAAGCAAATAGCATTGTGATTGAGCTGCTAAGCAGAAAGATAAAGAGCTTGTTGAAAATAGGATGCTAGGTTCATCTTAGGAGAAAAAACAAGTGTACATTGAACTTAAAAATGAATTGACCGAATAATACTAAGCAGTTTGCCAAGTAATGGATCAGCAAAGCTGTTGACAATAATTGTCCCAATATATTCCAAATTTCAGTTTAAATCTTTACAATTCACACAAAACTTTTGTAAGCACATACTTTACTATTTAAATCAATACAAACACTTAAGGAAAATAAAATCCATTTATTATTGACTAGCCTCTTAACATGTGCTCCGCACATGTCAATTGGCTTTTATTTTTTTAAATTAAAAAAGTTACAGCAATTTCTCTCCTAATTTTAGGGAAGCTTCTCCTTTTTTCATGGGAGGTATTGCAAATTTTTCAAATATGATAGTGTATTGACTATCTTATCCTCATATAGAAATAATTTATTTATTAATATTTATATTATGTGAGGGCATATATGGTAGTTCAAAAATTTAACCATTCCCTGAAGAATTGGCTTAATTATATATTATTGATGTTACTTAAGTTAAACATGAGATGAGAGAATAAGTCTACCTGTGCTGAAATAGCTTGAGTGATAGTATACTCAGTTTCTGATTTGAACTGTCTCCACAGTGATTTGCATTGCACTGGTGTAATCAGTGTATCCTTTGGAGAAACCTAATTCAGAGTCGATTGATACTGAGAAACCAGTTTGATAATAGAAAGAGTACTCAGATAAACCAAAATTAGTACCTCCTCCCAAGTGCTTGTTGCAAGAGGATCTGCTAAAGCTCTTGTTCTCGTATCTTGAGAGGACAAAGCAGTACCAGTTCCATCCATTAGAGAAGAAAATATCACTTTTTCAATATTATCAGGCTTCTCATCCAAGCGAATAGCAGCTCTAACCGATAAAATCTTGAGAGACTACAAGAACAAGAGAATAAAAGATGATAAAATATCAGATTTGCACAAATAAAAAATTATAATATGCTTCCTTTCATAACGCTTTGAACCATTACCGCAGAGCGGGCATCCTTGGTTATGGTTTTAATGTCTTCCTTCCCGGTCCATATCCTAGGCATTGAATCACTGTCATAATTGAAGACTGTTGAAAACCTGAAAAATGTTAACAAAGACATAAGCAACATAAATGACCAGGAAAAAAGACCAGAAAATTTAATGACAGGTTTGTTACCGATCCTTCATGTGGATCAGAACTTTGCCAGCCTCTTCTCTTGCTTTTATCTCCACTACATTTCTTGCATAATCCCTTAAATTTTGCACCATTTTCGCAATTGTTACTTTGTCCAACTCAAAACCAACAACTGCTTTTGAGAACTCTGATACTACAGCTTCAGTCTCACGATTAAGAAGTTTCCTTATTGAAGCCCAGGTGTCTTCTCCTCCGGCATCAAGTAGAGCCCCCACAGGTTCAGTTAAAGAAGCTGAGAGTTTTTTCTGCAAATAAAAAGAGGTGTCTGCATTAAGCTATTGAGTAATAATACTTTACCAAAAATCTATTCACAAAGCCCAATTTCATCCATATATCAACAATGCATATGCAGTTTAAAAAGGGTGAAAGGAAGCTGGGGGTCCAGGGCCACCGCAGGCCCCTGCCTGGCTCCATCCCTGCATTTCATGGAGAGCATTACCTCATAACTGGTATTCAATTCCGACAACTTTGTACTACGAATAGATGATGCATGTGCATCTATATCACGTCGGAGCTTTTCCCGAACTCTTGAAGTATCCCAATTAACCTGCTGTACAGCAGCATCTGAAAGGATAAAGAAGGAAATTTATTGGAGCCAAACATATTATGCTGTACAGTAAACGAAAGGAGTGTCACTATAACATAAAAGTTAGCAGAGAACAACAAGGAAAAACCTTTAAGGTCACTTCAAGGAAGATGGTTGAGGGGGACGGAAGAAAAGGTACAGATCTTAAAGTTATTATTCCTAGTTCAAGAATTAGGATAGCACCCCTATGAAATTGAAAAAAAATAAAATAAAATAAAATAAATAAATAAATGTACACTACACTAGGTTCTACAGATCCCCAGAACTCATATTTCCCTTGGACGAGTTAAAGCATATATTAATAGAATCTTCTCAGAGGGATGAATGAAAAAGGTGATTCAAATGCATGTTAAGAAACAACAAAACCAATGTGTTTCCCAAACACGTGATGATCACTAGCAATAAAATCCCATGCATTTATTCTTTCAATTATGAACAAAAAAATCTGATGATTTCAATAATACAAACACTACCTGCACATCCACGGTCAAACTCAAGCATGCATCCCTCCGTACAGGTTCGAACAGATGAGGCAAAACTTTCTCCATTGTTCAATGACTGCTCCAATCTCACTTTAAAATTTTCCAATGCGTTAGAACGTAGGTGCCCAAGCATGGTAGTGTACGCAGGGAACACAAACTGGAAAGTTCAGACGAACGCAACATTTAAACTACAATAAGCATGGTAATGAAACTAAAAATGTAACTGATCTCCAGGAGCTGTCTTGAACTGGAAAAGCGTAACCAGAATCTGTAATAGAGACGTAGAGAGAGTAGCCATACATCCAATGCTCTTTTTTCCAATTGGTGTCGTCTTGAGTTCCTTACACCTTCATCAAAGTAGATGGCCTCCATGTCATATCTGTGATGTACATAAAAGATTAAGGCAATAAAGTCAAAAACAGAGACAATAAAAGCCCGTAAACCACTGACAATAACAGTTACTAATGCACAGAAAATAAAAACACAATTAACCACGTATAAGCCAGAGTAGAACTTACTCAGAAAGATAGGTGTCTAGGATGGAGCTGAGCTGTTTACCAAAACCTGGTACTGGACCACTTTGCACAGCTTCTTCCAATGCCAACCAATCCTACATCATGCTCACATAAGTTTTCACCAATAAAATTTTCACAATCATACCATAAATAGAAGCATCTCTCAATGGAGAGAACGGATACATACCTCATTAGACGTCAAGTGATTGTATTTCTCATTAGCAATCTCTTCACACCGAACAGTAGCAACCATAACCTGATTAAATTATATCATCTACATATTACATGCATATGAAAAGTCAAAACCATGAACTATATTCTGATAGGAAACGAAACTAACAAACCTTGTGAGCAGGAAGATCCAGGTCCCTGTTCTCTTTGATTACTTTCCAAATCTGTTGTGCACTAAATGAAAATCCGGAGGCAGGGACAACACCCCGTCTATCACCAGCAAGCCCTCCTGGAGATATAGAATGGAAAAAACGCTGCCGCAATTCAGCAACCTGCGCAATAAGGCCATAGTAAGTAAGAACCACTGTAAACCTTTATAATGAATAAATTCCCTTAAGAATAATGCTTTCCCTGTTGTGATGAGCCTTAATAAGATCCTTGTATATAAATATACAGGTACACTCTACAAATTGAAACTAACAAAAGAAAAGTGTAATGGCCAAAATGAATATGAGACATAATGAATTGCTTCTAAAAGAAGAAGGGCTACCTCCTCCTTAAACTTCTCCTCCTTCTCTTCATAACTGGACAAAGCAACTACTTCTACCTTCATACCAAAGAACATAATAATCAGAGAAGTGCTTCGACGAATGAGAACATTATAAAGAACACATGGCATCAGAGAGCAAAGAGAGATAGAAAAGATCTCACAGTGAAAAATTCGCTGAGCGGGGTGCTTTTGTGGGCTTGGGGCTTTGGAACTGAATCCCATATCTGCAGAATGTACAAGTTGAGTCCGGAGAAAGGGAATTTTTTACAGGAAAAAGAAGTAAAAACAACACCTCCTAGAGCTCAGGACAAACTTACCTTTTGTATATCTTCCCTTAAAACAGGTTCCAGATACTCAAATGGGGTCTAAACGAACAGCCAAAAAAAAGAGACAGAATTAATATGGAACAAGAATAATAATTTAGGAACTACATAAGTAGACACATCCTCACAAATTATCTCCAGACCTTTGTTTTATCGCGTATAACAAACAACAACGTCGTTTTACGTGGGCTAAATAAGCGCATCATGACCTATGTACATTTAGAACCAAGAATGTCAGTAACTGAGAATGAATGTTGAAAAGGCATTGAGAAGCAAACATTCTTATATATACCTGAAAAACTGTTTTCAGTAAAGGTTTGTTTGCAGCCTGCTCCCGACCAATATCATGGCACCACCTGTATATAAAATCCAATATCCAATTGACATATGAAAATGATTTTAAACTACATGTATGTGTAGATTCAAATTTTATCTATTGGCAAACTTTTCCTTCATACGTAATGATATCTATGTTTACATGGTTACTACTATTATTATGAGCAGCAGTATATACTTTTCCCTTCAAAAAAATTAATTAAAACTTAAAGACTCTGATCTAGAATATCCTTTTGTCTTACGAAAACAAATTGCGAGTTCACAACTAATACAAATACATGCGACAATTCTTAAGTTAAATGACCTCAAACACTTATCAGAACAAGTTGAATATACGACCCAATGCCAATAAAAAGGCTTCTGCAATTCTTAAACGAGCCAACAAACTTACATGTTAATCAGCACAATGTCTGAAACTGCCAACGCAAAAAGAGCGCTTTGTTTCTCAAATGTAGTATCATCCTACAAACAATTATAATTCAAGATTAAGTAAATCTGAGAATTTTTAACTATATCCTGCATACAACAGAAGTTTAAAATGCCAACAGTACTAGGCATTCTGATCTTATCTTTCATGTAACAAAAGCAAGTAAAGATTCAGCGAAAATCGGATTACCTCGCCTCTCTCCCTGCCATCAGTACCCTCCAAATCCATGCCTATAGTGCAAGGCTCAATGCCAACACACTTAGCAATCCAAATCCCCTTCGTCGTTTGGCTCCTGAAATCAACACATCCATAGATAAAAAACACTTGTCCCAAATCAAAAACCACTACACATCAATACCAAAACTCAGATTCTTACCTTCCCCTAAACGCATCCATCTCCCTGAACTTAGTATGAAACAGATGATTCATCAAAGTACTCTTCCCTGCAATTTTCCAATCCAAATCCAAATCCCTATCAAAATCAACCTCAACCAAAACCAAACCAATCAAATCCAACAAACTCCAAATCCTTACCGCTACTCTGAGGCCCCATAACGGCGACGACGGCGTACGAGAGCCCGCAATCGATAACCTTCGCCTCCTTCACGAATCGGTCCAGCCCGGCGGCATTGAATACGCCGTCGCCGTCGATCAGCTGCGTGGCGTAGCTATCCTCCGCCGCCATGGTTCTCAATCCCGAAGCCCTAAAGCTAGTAGTAGCTTTCGAGCTTCCAGCACCGACTTATAGAGAGACTAAGCAGAAAAGGAAGATGCTTGCTTTGAGCTGAAGGCGAAAGAGAGGGAGTGGCGTCGATTTTGTATTTTCGAGATTTTAATTTTCTGGCTTTCGAGAACTTTGGGGCGATCGGTTTGTTGGATTCATTGTATTATGATTGGGTGGCAGAATCGGATTCGGTAAAGCCACACTCATTTACCTATAAAGTTTTTTTACCTCCTAGATTCACTCACACAGTCACACTTCGTGTTTATCGGTTGCACGTCAAACTTACCGTAGATACGGTTTCACCCAAGAGCCAAAAATATTTTTGAAGCGGGGAGTGATTGTATACAACCCAATTTGAATTTGTGGAAAATATCGGATTTCACGATTTTTGCTTCTCCATAAATTTGCGCACATGTATGGAAGAAATGTAGACAGCGCACAAAGTATGTGTATCTCGTTATTTAATTTTAATTTACTTTTATTGAATTTAATGATATACAAACACACCTGATGGGACAATTACAAAAGTTATGTGAGAGGGAGTTGTTGTAGAACTCCTCGATAAAACTTTAGTGAGAAAAGTATAGCAAATTATTCTTGGGTGTCTTGTGATGCTGAGTTGTATAAGTTTGTGACATCTAATATCTTAACTAGATAAGTATGTGCTTTAATGTGGACTTGGATTTTACTTTTCACTTATTTCCTTTAATAGGTTAGTCAAATTATTTTAGGGTTGTCTTGTCTTGACGTAGAAGCTATTTTAGTTGAAAAAATTAAAAAATTATAGAAAAGTTACATGTTTAACAAATTTTCTTATGACAAAAAAAATGCAATCGACTTATACAAAAGAGGAATGCTAGTAACCTTCCCCTCCAACATTTTCCTTTCTACCTTTCTCATTCATTGCATGCCATGTGGATTCATTTATGATTACAATCTATGTATTTACTACCTTGAAAAAACAACTAATTTCATTCCATGTTTTACCCTTATTTATATTTGACCTATGAATAATAAAAAAATAAAAATAAAAAGCTCTTGACTCTTTTGTTTTTCTAACATTTTTTTCATTTCTTATATTTCCTAAGTTCTTCAACGAAAATTTCTCTTTTATTTATTTGGTCATGTTCCATAATACTGAGACTTTTTTAACATCTTTTTTTATATAAAACCCACAAAAGCCAAAAACAAAAAATGAAATGATAAAGCACCCTGACATGGCAGCTGCAAATGTTTTTTTTTTTTTTTAACATTCTCTTTGATTTATGTAAATAAGTAAAGCAAACGTTTGGCTATTTTTTTGGTTTCAATTCTGTCTTTTTTCTTTTTGGGAAAAAATTTGAAGTATGCTCTTAAATATATATATGTACATATTTGCAATATGTACGTATTTACGTATGTAAGCCCACAAGAGTATATAAATTGCAAATAAAAAGGATTCACAAAAGAAAAAAAAAAGTTGAAAAGCTAAAATTAATTACTTAATTAAATGCATGTGAAATTAAATAAGGGTAAAGAGGGGAAGTGAAAACTTGTATTTTAATTGTGGAATACACATGGCATGCAATGAATGAGAAAGATAGAAAGGGAAAGGTTGGAGGGGAAGATTGCTAGCATTCCTCTATACAAAATTGGCATCTCTTCCCACTCAACTTTCCCAAAATAATGCAGAATAATCATGCTCACATTTATTAAAGGACATTTTATGTTGGTGAGAATTCATTTCGAAATTAATTGTTCAAGCCGGCCTTGAAGTTTAGTTGAGATGGGTGTTCATTTAAAAGGTTTAGTAAACATTGAAGTATTTACTCAAGAGACCAACATTGTGATTTTTCTAAAGTTAAGGCATCAAATTAAAAGATAGAATCTGATTCAAAATTAATGAGGTTGTACTTAGTAAGATTGTGAAAAATATAATTTAAGATCTTTCATAATTTGGTGACCCAAGCCCACCTACCAAATGAGCTAAATAGAACTGAAACTTATTAACTGCTTCTTCTTCTTCTTTTTATTTTATATGAAAGAGTGGAAATTTGAAACTTTATCTAATATTATAAGTTAATACGATAAGATTGAGGTTCGTAATAACAGTCATGACTCATGACACCTCTTGACCTAGAAATTCCAACTTGCCTTTCTTCGATTTTGAATCGCGACAATATGAACGTTTTGGTATTGCTCGGTGATTGCATGCATCAAGGGTGAGCCATAAAAAAAAGTTATGTATGGTTGGTAACTTAGTATGTTACTTAGGTTTTAATCAATGCAATAAGAGAACATCATGAAAATGTTGAATTCTGTCCTAAAGACAAAATCATTCACTTTCATAAACGTCAATTTCATCATGTTTTTGTGCTGTGCAAAATATGCTCCAGACTGCGGTGGCTTATGAGACAACAGAAGTCTTCTAATCAGTGAGGATAAAGTTGCTTTCCACTTCACCAAAAAAAAAATAGAAAGAAAGAAAAAGAAACTAGTGAGAAAGAATAAAAACTTCTGAAGTTTTCTTCATTGTCCTTTTGAGGACAGAAAAATACTTTCAATTTTCAAATCAATATGACCCATTAGGGTTTTAACACATGTTGAGGCCCAGATGCGGTGTTCGGCCTTGTTGTAAACAAAACCTACAAGGCCCTACCCAGCAAACGTTTGTTCTGGATTAGGCTGACAAAACCGTTTGGGCTTTTAAGGAATCTAATTTCACCTAGGCCCATACTTGATCTCTTTCTCACCCTCCAAATCTTTCCTACCAAATTTCAAATTTTCAGCTTTATTTGTTTGGTTACAAATTTTCAGATCTATTCCCATCTCTTCATATGATTATTATTGGAGAGTGAAATTTGCACTCCCACTCCTACCGTCTGCACCCTTTTAGTATTGATTTTGATTTCATATAATTACCCTTAAATTTTACCTAATCTCTCTCCAACAGGCAAAACTCTAGCTTCTGTCTTTATCTTCCTCATCTCTCTCTACCTCTCTTCATCATCTTTCTATCAATTGAATTTCTACTTCTTCCTTATATCTCGTCTAAATTGATATGCCCAACATCCTATCAAGTTTTATATATTATGCAACCATTAGTACTTTCATCAATCATAAGCCTACAAGGTCGATGTCCAAAGTATTCTTCCCTTACCAAACTCCAACTGGGTCTTCACATTTTCATATCCTCATTCACCATCCTTTGAAGAAAGCCCAGCAAGTGAACCCTCAAGACCATCTTCTCCTCTCAATTATAAATCGAATTTGATACATGAAAATTGTTTCCTTTTGTGTATGTGTAGCCAGAAGGGTTCTGGACAACTTGGATCATACCATCTGCTTAAGAATTCTCTTTCTATTTTGCAAGTATTTTTTTTATTATCTAAGATGAAATTTCAATAAAGGCCTGATGGAAACAAAGACGATAGCAAATACAAAAAACAGAGAGGCCAAGTATGCGAGCCTGGGAACCAAATTCTAAGGAAAAGAAGATTTTTTTTTTTTTTTTGGTGTAATGGGAAAACAAGTGAAGAACTAAGGATAGTTCTGGAAGAAAATTAAAAGCACTACACAAAATAATTGTTTACTATTCAGAGGGAGTGTGGTTTGAGAGAAACTCCCCTTATTATTTTTTTCTAAAAAAAAAAAAAATCAAGTCCACTTTAAGATATGAAGAAAAAAGTCTGACTGGCAAAACTTTTCGCGAGTATTTGTATCTCCTCGAACTTAAGAAAACAACAACATACTATGCCCACCCTTCACCCGAATCCCACACCGCATATTTCGAGTTTACACCATGTGCTAATTAAACTGCCATTACTATTTCTCTAACTAGAGATGATACAATAATTTACCAAGAGAAAAACGTAGGGTTGCACGCATTATTCCTTTGTTATTTGTCAATGAGTTGTGCCAAACCTATGTACAAGCTTGTCACTTATAGTTTGTCACACACACAAGCAAAAGCCAAGTTAAAGCTTCAAATAATAAGATTCATAAGCCAAACTCAAACACAACCAATTAAGCTTGATGTAAATCAAGTTAAATTTGAACACCCTGAGAGCATCTTTAACAGACTCTCTATTTTTGCTCCTTAGTTATTTTGGAGAGCATGTTTAGCTTTTTATATATTTTAGCAGCTGCACCAGACTCTTAAGTGGCTCTCCATTATAACTTTTCGCTATCTCGCTCCTAAATATAGAGAGCGAGATGAGACTCTCTATAATTTAAAACATTCATTTTGGGTTATTTTATGTAATTTATAAATACATTTAAACTAGTTAATCTTTATTTAAAAAATAATATATACTCAAAATTAGCTAAAATAGAGAGTACTGATACAGACGTATTATTAAAATGGCTAGCCAAAATAACTTTTTAGCTATTTTAACTAAAAGTTAACTCAAAAATGACTAGCATTACTAAAGATGCTCTGATATTCAGCTCGTTTTGTTAATTTGGCATGTGCGCGCCGAAACTCTACCACTGATGCACCCAAACAAAAGAAAGAACTCACCAGCACCCATCACCAATCAATGCTCATGCCTCTACAGTCTACACCATGGCCTCCGAATTAATGCACAGTAAATTCAAGCTTTATTAATGGAAGTTATGGAACTGTTTTTGAGGGAAATCTGGGTTCTGATAAATATATTTCTGGAGTGGACATCTCACACCTAGTCACCATCTTCATCACCAGGGACCCCAATTTTGAATCATAGCCAATAGAGATCACATTCAAAACATAAATGCCAATGTAGCCAACCCCGCCTGAAATGACAGTACTGCCCTCGGGCCTTCTGTGTACTCTAAAAAGTGCAGGCTACAGTCCAAAACGATAGAACGAAAGGGACTAGTCGGGTGTTTCGCGGCCCCATTGGGGACATTGTCCTCCATTGGTCAAACTTGGGTCAAAGTAACCCCTGTCACCGTGTGTACCCAACCCTCTCGTGTCCTCAAAAGACGAAATTGACACCTGTCTTGCCCATAAAGAACAAAACTGTCCTCTTCTATGGAGGGTACGAGTGCTGGGGCTGTTTGGTAAAATTAAGTCGGATTAGGGTTTTCTATATTAATTTATTGTTCCTTTGCATTGCATGGTATAGCATGGGATTAAAATAAGAGACCTAACTAAATCTAAATGATTAGGATTCTTAGTATTTTGTAGGCTTTTGATGTAGATTTATTCTGCTAGCTAGATCTTCTCCATCTCATGAGGAAAAAAAATTAAGTCTTTTTCAGCACCACCATGCAGAGCAATGCTCAAATCATCATTGCTAGAACTTGGTTATTATATATATTGAGCCAATGAGTAGTCTGCTATATTTAGTCATACAAAATGTGGGATGTACGTAGTAGTACTGCATCACAATACTATCGATTTTGGATGTCATCTTATCATAAAAGTATACATGTTTTTCCAGGTTTAGTCAGTAACAAATGTTTGATGGAATATTGCTAACAATTAAGCCGCGTCTATGATCAACGGTTTTATTGAGTGCTTACAATTGAAACTCCAAAATATGGTAGCATTTTTTCGCCAAAAAAAAAATAAAAATATATGGTAGCATTTTGATATTTGCATATCTTTCATTGATGATTACACTCACTGACGGACCTAGCACATGCCCAAGCCCCAATGGGGGCTGCTGCCGTCACTCAAAATTTTGCAAACTTAAGTATAATTAACATACTTACCATATATGATATGAAAAAGTTTAATAAAAATCTAAGTGCAGCCCCACTTAAAATGAAATTCAGCACATAATTATAACTTTTATACATTAATTATACATTCTTTCTAAATTTCATTGTACTCGTTGGATGCAACACATATTAACTAAAACCTCGCCCCCACAAAATTAAAATCCTAAGTCCGCCAGTGATTACACTAGAGTAGCAAGTATTTCTATCCTAGTAAAGAAGATTAATTTTAGCTGCAATATTCAAAGCATAGTATAAGAAAAAAGAGAAAAGAAATTGTGCAATTCGAACGGGTGTGATGATGGAAGGCTACAACACGTGTAGGAGGGCAGTGGTAGTCATGCATTCACTGTAATCTAATGCCAGCAAGAACTTCATCTTTTTCCCCTTTCAATCTCTCTGAAAATTTTTTGGGGTTTGTTGATGTCAGTTTGAATGGATTTGCTTGGCCTTTTCTTATAATGCTAGCTACTCTCTCTCTCTCTCCTCACTGTGGGGAGCAGTAGTGGTTTAAATAAGTAGGTTTAGATTTGAACTTTAATCTCAGAAGATTTTCAAAGGGTGTGCAAATGCAAATCCATCCTTAACCCCTCAAAAAGGTTTGAAAATTTTAAGACAACAAAGAAACAATAAGAAAATGGACTGCGGAGCTATATAGCTCACCTTGTCAACATCAACATTCATGTTTAAGAGCCCTAGATCCTTTTAAGGTAAACCCATTAATATTGTCCTTGCACCCAAATTATCCATCTCATTAGCGTGAGATTTGACTGGAGGCTCTGGATCCTTTCAAGGTAAACCCATGTTTGTATTGTCCTTGCACCCAAATTATCCATCTCATTAGTGTGAGATTTGACTGGAGGTTTGAAAACAAAGCCTACATCAAATCAAAACCTGTTTTTATTACACCATTTCTTTCCCTCCTCTTCTTTAAAGACTCTCTCTCTCTCTCTCTCTCTCTCTCTCTCTCTTATATTTATGTGCTGCATGCATCTTGGGAATGGCCGAAATTCAAGGAGGGAACAGTGGCAGTTTTGTAATGAGGGACTACAGGAAAGGGAACTGGACAGTGGGGGAGACAATGGTTCTGATTGAGGCAAAGAAGATGGATGAGGAGAGAAGAATAATGAAGAGAAGTGGTAGTGGTAGTGGTAGTGGGGATCATGGGGCTGATCAGACCCCCAGATCAATAAGCAAACCAGCTGAGCTGAGATGGAAATGGGTGGAAGACTATTGCTGGAAGAAAGGGTGCTTGAGAAGCCAAAACCAGTGCAATGACAAGTGGGACAATCTCATGAGGGACTACAAGAAAGTGAGGGAGTATGAGAAGAGAAGTGTAGGGGTGGGAGAGAATAAGGAGTTGGCATCTTACTGGAAGCTTGAGAAGAGTGAGAGGAAGGAGAGGAACTTGCCCACAAATATGGTGCCTCAGATTTATGAGGCTTTGGTTGAGGTGGTGGAGAAGAGAGAGATGGGTAGAATTGTGGTCGGTGGTGGTGGTGCTTCTGTTTCTGGGTCCATTAGTCCCAACCCCAACATTGGATATGCGGTGGAGAGACCCATAATTAGTGGCATCCATCAGTCTACAGTGCTTTCTCCTCCTCCTGTGCTGCAACAGCACCTGATCCAACCACAACCAATTTCAGCAATGCATCTTTTACCAGCACCATTGGCAGCTCAACCACCACCTCCTCTTCCATATTCTCAACCTATTCCCCCAGTAGGTACTCTCTCTCTACCTCTTGCAGACAATCCTTGCTTTTTCATTTTCATTTATTATCAAGTGCATTTTTCATTTTTTTTCCAAACACATTAACAAACAATTTATATTGGCACTAATATAAAGGTTTTCTGTATTAATTTTAATCCCAATTTCTGCACTAGCAATGTACTTCCAGTGAAAAAGTAAATGTAAGGAATCCATATTATTTCTGATCATATTGCTGAAAAAAGAAGGTGAATGCGGCAGTACTTGGATCTCTTTGAGTAGTAATTTTTTTTATAATTTTTTATTTTTTATTTTTTATGTTTTGGCTTGGTTGCATGGTAATAAATTAATAATGAACAAAATGATGTTGATGATCAGTTAGTATTGATTGGTTAATTTGGTGTATCATACTTTTTTGTGGAGACATGTGAAGGCTCAGATTCTGATACAAGTGAGCATTCAGACTCAACAGCCAAGAGGAGGAGGAGAGGAGGAGGAGCAAGTGGTGGAGGTGGAGATCAGCAGCAGGGGATCAGTACCAGTGGGACTATGAGTGCAAGCACCTCAAGTGAATTGGGCACTGCTATTTCCAGAGGAGCTTCCATAATTGCAGAAGCTCTTCAGGGCTGTGAGGAGAGTGAAGAGAGGAGGCACAGAGAGATTTTGAGTTTGCATGAGAGGAGGATTCAGATTGAAGAGTCTAAAACTGAGATCAACAGGCAAGGAATCAATGGCCTTGTTGATGCCATTAACAAACTTGCTAATTCCATCCATGCCTTGGCTTCCAACAGCAACCAATCTTCAGCTCCAAAGTGAAGTGATCATCATGCATTATCATTATCATCCTCTTAATTATTAATTACAATAATTTTCTATTTATATTTGAGATAAAATAGAGATCAGATCATCATCATCAGGGCATTTTATCAATCCCCCCCCCCCCCCCCCCCCATTTGGTTGATTGTACATAATTTAATTACAAACCCATTAATTTGTTCTATTTATTTCTGTTGTCGTTCAAGTTTAAAGATTCCATTCTTGTCATAGAATTGACCTTGTCTTTGATTTCTCTGGGTTGAAGATCTGAAATATTTCATAAAAGATCTTGAGGCAGAAAAGATCTGTTCAGTTCAGCTGTTCAGGCCTCAGCTCTTGACTACACATACAAATTTTTTCAAAAAGCTAATTAGATTCTGTAAAATATAGTGTAGATGAAAAAAGCAAGTTAAAAAATGACAAGACAGAGGCACTAGTATAATATGAATCTCCAAAGTGGGGAATAGAGTTGTTGATGTATCATTTATGAGGGTACAGAAATATTGCTGAGTACTGAGCAGTACCTGCAAAAACTGCAGAGACACAAGTGCTTCCCCAAAAGACTGGTCAAAGGGAGACCAGTCAATGATCAAGAGAGGCTGGATTGGATGGATGCCATTGTGTACAATTAATTACCAGAATGCCACCATCATCTTTGTTTGATATTATTGTGTCATTGATTTTGGACTCTCTTGCTCTGTGACAAAAGTTGGTGTTTCTGGTCTGACTGTGAGAGGACTGAGGAGGAAGGAGGAAGAAGGAGGACAGGGAGAGAGTGGTCATTATTGGCTAATTGGGGGTAGCCCCTCTGACAAAGGGAGGGGGTGGACTAAAGCTTTTGCCTTTTTTCCCTGTGGAGAAGAGCATCACAGGGAGAGCCTGGAGATGTATAATGGCCTAATGGTGTTTTCAGCCTTTTGCCTCCTTTCATATGAAAACAGTGGCATTACCCTTTTGCTTCTTTTATGATTAAACTACTCTTCCACTTTTCTTTTTCTTCTTTTTTTTCAGCTCAGACGCTCAGTGCTCATTGCTCCTTCCCAACATAGAACATGGGGTTGAAGATCAATTACTTTTTTAATTGTTTAGTTAGCGGCAAATCCAAAAGTTAAGAGTTGTGATTTACAGGAAAGATAGAGTAGCTGAATAAAGAAGAAGCATAGAGCCACAGAGTGTTACAAAAGAACTTTATTCTCTTTTGGTGTAATTACACACATCAACAGTAGTAATCTACACTTTGATCAGGTACCATCTAGCTCTAGCTTGCAGAGAAATTGAAAAGTATCCAAAGCTTTGAACTATCATCAGGGCCGGGACTTGATAAGAGAATGCAACGGAGATATAGAAAAGAGCAAAGCATATGAAACTTGGAAGTTGGGAAATTACCCCCACCAATGCATCTGAAAATCCATGCTTAGAGCGTTCAAATCATCGATGAATTTATGCAGAGTCCACCTGCAATGCAGAAGTTCATGCTTGTAGGCAAAAAGACCATTTATAATCTTGTAATGCAATATCAGACCCTATAACTCAAAATGCAATCTTTGGATTAAGAAACCTCAGCTACCCGCATATTATGCCGTGATTAACAGCAACATCACACGTTTACCCTTTTTCTTCATCACTGTTCATAAATCTCTCATCTGACTTTTCCTTTGTTTCTTTTTCAGGTGGAATAGTCCTGTCTACTTTTGCCAGTCCTCCTCATTGCTCATTCCCAACAAAGAATATAGGTTTTAAAGTCGCTTACTGAACTTTTCCGTTACCAAGTTCTATATATAGAGTTTTATGTGCTTAATGGTGGAGTTTAGAAATTTCGGAAACTTAGTAGTAGTTTCTTTCGAACAATATCTTTATTGCATGTCAAACTAGGGAATATCTAAATATCATTGTTTCTGGAAATAAGCTTGATCAGGTGCAAACATGTACGTCTGCTTTCAGCCATTCACAAACAAAAAAGAAAAATACCTGTAGTAGATCCGAAAAAGTCCATCATACAAGTTAGTCGAAACTTGCACCCAAACCTTTTTATTTTGTTTTGTTGTCGTTACTATAGTCTTTTAGTTACAAGAAAAGAAAAGAAAAAATTTATTGAAACCGTTCGACTTCGAAGCTGGCACGGGGCACCATTGAATCTGCTAGTGCAATATAGACCGTAGTGGCGTTCCGAACCCGACTGCAGTTTTGTCCCCCACGGCCATTACAAAAGTTTCATCCCTCAACCGAACTTGAAGAATAGTAAATTGGACTCTTACATTGGGCCCAAGACTACCGTCAAAGCCCATCCTACAAGTCCACAATGATGGGCGGCCACCAGACCAGGCCCGTCCAAGTTTACGTTACAAGCCACGCGGAAAACATAGGAATATAATTTAGAGACACCAGACCAGACCGAAAAGAATACAAAACAATCATCGCTTGTTCACATTTAAGAGAGAGAGAGAGAGAGAGAGAGAGAGTTTGTTGGCACTACTCGGTCTTTAGGATCCTTCCTTGTTCGCCTTTTTGCTTCAGCTCTCATCTAACATTCTTTTCGTCAACGTTTTCAATTCCGATCAATTCTTCTGATCGTTGCATCGATTACTCTCATGGCCACCACCGGGAACAAGAACATCAATGCCAAATTGGTCCGTCCCCAAAACCCCTTTTTTTTTTTTTTTTTTTTTGAGCTTGCTTTGTTTTCAATTTTGTGATTCTGATTGGTCCGATTGTGGGTTTGTGGTCAAGTTTTGATTTTGATCGGTCTGGTCTGTAATTCGATGAGAATTCTGATCTGGGTTTGGTTTAGATCGTCGATTAGTGTCGTTATCTGATACGGGTCTGATTTGGTTCTGAGTTTTGTTCTTTTATGGTTTTGGTGGATGATCTAGCTTAGCATCGTAAGGGTTTAAAACCCTGAAAATATGAGTCTTATTGTAATTGTGGGTCTTTGGATAAGGACTATGTTTGGGATTGTTGATCAACTGTGGGTTTGGGTTTCTGGGATTTGATGTGAGGTTGATAGTTGATGCTTATCGGAAAGTTGATTATGTTTCGTAGCCTTGTTCTGTGTTGTTGTTATCGTGGACTGTCTGTGATGTTGTGTGCCCCCAAGGTATCTGAGAATAATAAACAAGTATTATAATGGCTTTGTTTGTATGTTCCGTAAATCTGGGCTAATGTTTGCTCGGAAGTTGTTTCGTTGGTATATCGTCTCTCTAATATGTAGGCAAATCTAGTTCTATATTAGGTGTGTAAACCCTCTACTTGTTTAGTTTAATGTTTTCTTCATTTCTGAAAGTTGCATTTTGTGATCGTTGGAGAATATGCTGCAGGTGCTTCTTGGGGATGTTGGAGCTGGAAAGTCTAGTCTAGTGTTGCGCTTTGTTAAAGGACAGTTCATTGAATTTCAGGTTGGTTGGTCTACGATAAACTTTTGGGATTTTTATAACTTCTTTTTGTTCCAGGATATTGATTTTTATTGTATGATACTGTAGGAATCCACAATTGGTGCTGCCTTCTTCTCGCAAACATTGGCTGTAAATGACGCAACTGTAAAATTTGAGATTTGGGATACAGCAGGTCAAGAGAGGTACCATAGTTTGGCGCCAATGTATTATAGAGGAGCTGCTGCTGCAATAATTGTGTATGATTTAACTAACCAAGTGAGTCCATTTATCCACATTCTTTAAGTTCTAGATGTATCTAAACTTTATCTTTTGGTGATGGTGAAGTTGAGGGTGAGGCATTTGACCTTTTTGAGAAAGCAGAGTGATCCTTGAGGTCTGAGGCTAAAGCTGCTACCTTCCTCACTAGGGTATTTGCATTCAAATAGACCTCTTCTTTCTGTCATACTCGTTAGTGTAGATTACAGCACCAAAACCTATTTTAAAGGATTAAGTTAATGAATTTGCACTACAATCTGCAATTACATTAGTTAATTCTAAATCTTTGACATTTTGAATAGCTGGCCTTATGTTTTCTGTCTTGGCTTTCGTTTAATATAGTAAAAAGGATTTTAGTTTTCCCCTAGTTCTGAAAAATAAAAGTTAAAACAACGAAAATATTGTAGTCCTCCCGAGCTGAAAATTGTTTCTGTGTAACTAAGTATCATTTGAAATTTTCTTTTTCTGTTTCATATGTTGAATATAGGGAAAGTGGAAAGGTCCAAGTTCTGCTAGTTGATTATGCCTTAAACAGAAATTCAACTTTATTTCTTCTCTTGTAGGCCTCATTTGAGCGAGCAAAAAAATGGGTGCTGGAACTGAAATCACAAGGTATTGCTCACACTTTCTTGCTGGCTAAACTCACTCAGTCCTTGGCTGCTTTAAACAATCTTGGGCTATAACTTTAATTTCAGTTTTGTTTAGGTGGTGCACTCTGTATACTAACTTTTTATGCGAGTTTGCGTCTTTCAATATAGCTAATTCTATCTATTTGGGTCATTCTCTTATGACAAGGCAATCCAAATATGGTCATGGCACTAGCTGGGAATAAAGCAGATCTGGTAGAGTCAAGGAAAGTGGCAGCAGAGGTAATTATCATTTTCTGTTTCTTTATCCTGCTTACTGGTTGAATTTTATACAGCTCTTGGTTGTTTGTGTTAAATTTTTGTGATCTTGATTCTTCAAGAATAGAGCAATTTAATATCAAAAATAATTCTGTTCAGATGCTTAGTTTCATTCTTTGCATAGTAATGTTTGGACTCTAGTTTACGGTCTCATTCTCATGGTAATTATGTCACTGCTCCTGTTCCTGTATCCACCCTTTACTCGCAACAAAAAAGGAAAAGAAAAAGTGAAATGACTAACTATTGCTTAAAATAGATAAATAAAATGATCAACTCCAAACTCATGTCATACTCGGAACCGGAGGTTATCATGCTTCTGTCCCTGCATGAACTCTGATTTTGCCATGATCTTCTCCTTGTAATTGTGGCTTGAAGGAAAATTGTGTCTACTGTGTGTTTTCTTTTATTTCCCTCTCTAGGTCAGTTTTTGATTCTAGGATGTCTTGGCTCCTAGGATGAGATTGTGATTAAAATCTACAGAAAAAAATTGCTTGAACAATGGTTATGCTCATCAGCAACTGTTTAATTCTGTGGAATTTATGTATCCAGTAAATAAAAAGGAAGCAAAAGAAAAAAAATGAGACTTCAATTACTATTTATTGAATGCCAATTGATTATGTTGTCTGCTTTTAAAAAGAGTTGATTGAAAATATAATGGACATATAGAAAAAGCTGGATAAACTTCCAGGCACAAGATGGTAAAAGACTTTGGTGAACTTTTTGAACTAATCTGATTGAAATATAGTCTGTTTGTTATATGCTTTTCCAACTTGCATATTTTTTATATGAATGCTGTTGCTCTTTCAGGAGGCACAAGCATATGCCCAGGAGAATGGCCTTTTCTTCCTCGAAACCTCTGCCAAAACTTCAGACAATGTCAATGACATTTTCTATGAGATAGGTAACTTTTCCTTCAGGAGGAACCCTAAGCTTTTTGTTGCATGTTGAAGGAAAAGTTTGAAATGAATTTTAGTACGAAATTAGATACTTGGTCATTTAGTCAGGGATTTATTTTGAAATCATGTCTATAGGCCCTGATCCTGAAAAGAACTTTATTTTTTATTTTTTATTTTTAGTATTCAGCAGTACTCGAATTCAGTTTAGGGTTTTTTTTTAAATTTTTTTTAATTTTTAGAAGGCAATGCATATACCCGCAAAAGTGGAGTGGCTTGACTCAAGTCTTTCTGCAGATTTGTTTTGAAATATTCAGTTATCTGATTCATGGTTTACTTTTGTTTTCGGTACAGCAAAGAGATTGCCTCGAGTGCAGCCTGTGCAGAACCCTGCAGGAATGGTTCTGATGGATAGACCTTCTGAAAGGGTAGCAAGCTCGTCTTGTTGCTCATAGAGATCGCGTGGTGCTTTTGGTGACCGCCTGCTCAGTATTTCCATAATAGCTTGCGTAACTCACAGTGGAAAATGATGTATCAGCTACTGAGTTTCCCATGTATGTGTACATTTTTTCAGATTTGTATATGCAGTTTGCTTAGATACCTTCCTTCACAAGGTGTGAAAATCTTATGGAGACTGTTTAATTTCATGTAATGAAATGGTCTGGCATGCTGACTCTGAGCTGCAAGGTCTGGTATTGTTATTGCTTATTCATTAAGTGGAAAGTGGAAACTATGAAGTCATGTCTCTAACATAAAACGACATGATGGATATTTTTGAATTGGTAGGGCGGTGGTTTTTTTCAGCAAACCTATGCAGTGAAATGAATCAAGTTCCTTGAAAGAGGTCCTCTGTATCAGACCAAAAAAAGAAAGAAAGGAGGTCATCTGTAGAACTGAATCAAGAAATAAGGATTTTATGTCTTTTGGGACAGAAGAAGTAAGGATTTAAGATCCTTAAATTGGTTCTTGTTGGTCCACAAATAGAGATATCCGAACGTTCTCTTTTTTTAAGTTTTAGTAAACCCTTGAGTCGACCGCCGGGAAGACTGTAAAGGATAACCAAGGTTAACTAAGAGTGAAGAAGAGGATCCGAATTCTCCAAGCATTAACAAATCTGAATCCTCTCCTTGGTGGCTTGGTTGTTAGTTGGCCTTGGTTATCCTTGGCTTCTAATATCAACCGAATTTAAGAAAACTCTTTACCAACGAATTTCTCGTTGGCAGTTGGCACATTTTTGACATATTTCTCGTTGGTGATTATATCTGACGATGAATTTTCCCCATCATGCTGCTGTTCGCTCTATTCTTAAATTCCTCCTGTTTCGAGTTAATTTGATTAAAGTCCAAAATCTAGACCCTCTATTGACTGTAGTCCGGATGAATTTTTTTTGTTAATCGCGGTCCTATGACTCAGCTGTCATATTAGATTTATTTCCTTTTCTATTTTGCGGACTCTAACACCTAAATTTTTCATTCCTAATATACCCTTATTTAATATCTTTTGCGCCTATTGTCACCCTACCGTTTTCTTAGTTCACCCTACAAATATTTGAATTATTGAAAGACTATATTATCCAAGTGCAAAATGACTAATAAGTACACTAATTTTGTAAAATATAAATAGAAAATTACACATAAGTGTCATTTTGAAACTTTAATTAGCTATAAGGCCATCTAATTTTTTTCGTACACATAAGGCCACTTGCTTCTTCAAATTTCTCTTACCCTAATGATTTTACCCTTCTATCTAAGAAATTAAGAAGACTAACTGCTTCATATTAAATTAATCACTCTCTCCTCTCTCTTCCCCCGATCAAATCCTCTGAGATTAATCACTCTCTCTCTCCCCCTTTCTCACTGGCGAAATACTCCCTTTCTCTCTCGCTGGCGAAGTACTCCCTCTCTCCACCATCACGTCGGCGATCGGAACTGGAACTGAATCTCCAACGCACGACGTCGTTTCGCGACTGGAACTCCGATGCACAAACTGGATCTCCAACGCACGACGCCGACTTGAACGGGATCTTTGACTCTCTCCTCTTCCTCTCAACTCCACCGACCACATCTCCGTCTCAGGCTCCTTGACGACTCCCTCCCTTCACGGTTCCGTCCTCCAAGTCTAGCTCCAAATCGAACAGTTGTCTATCAATGCCACAGTCTCCAATTTCTTCTCCGATGTTCTCCCTCAGAATCTCACCGTCGACGTTGCAGAGTTCGAGGCTACTGTTTCGAAGTCGAATCGGAGCTACTCCGGAAGCAATGTGCTTCGTGTTTTAAAGGTAACTCACTGTATCAGAGTAGAGATTTGGCTTATTGGATTAGAAATTGGGCGATTGTTCATAATGGCTTCAATTCTGGAATTGAGTTTTGGATGAAAGATTATAGGACTGTTTATGCTTCTTCTTCTTTTTTTTGTTCCTTCTGGTTTTTAAAGGATTTCATATCGGTAATTATCTTCACTCGGAATTGGTGAATCTTTGATGTTGTTGATGTCATCACTCGGCGGAAACCGACTCGGAGTGAGTTGAATCAATTGCTGCTGTTCCGACTCAGTAGCAATTACAGGTCATGGTCACCAAGTGACTCAGTATTACGAAGAGTCATTAAAGGTTGCAGACAGAAAGCTTGATGTATAAAGATGGTGCTCTACTGACGTATTTTCTCTTAGCTTTGGCTGTAATGATATGACAATTAACAATTGATTTGGTCTTACTGTCCACTAAACTCCTCTATGCTTCTTCCCTATCGATTTTCTATATTTTTGTTTGAATATCTTACGAATCAACAATCAATGATCAACAATTGCTTTTTCTTTTTGTCAGTGTTTTGTATAGCTTTTAATTGCTTCTTCTAATCGGGGAGGGGACATATGAAGTCTTGGTATTGCTTGTGTTGTGATGTATTTTGATTGATGAATAATGAACCATTTCTTGTATGTTATTTGTTGCAGTTAGTAACTCTCTATAACTGTTATAGCGGCTTTTGAACATAGTGATAGTATCTTTCTATGTCTATGTTAGTATCTTTTCAACATGATGTCAATAGCTTCTATTTTCATTTTCATTATTTCAAGTTAGTAGCTCCGTGTAATTGTTTTAGTGGCATTTCAATATAGTGATAGTAGCTTTATGTGTCTATGTTAGTATATTTTCAAGCTAATGTCAATAGCTTTTTTTTCTTTCAAATAAGTAGCTCTTTGTAACTATTATAGTGGTTTTCCATCATAGTGATCGTAGCTTTCTGTACCTATGTTACTAGCTCTCTATGTTAGTGAGAGTAGCTCTCTAATGTTAGTGAAAGTATCTCGTTGGTGTTGGTGACAGTAACTTTTGTTGTTGGTGAAAGTAGCTTTTGCTGTTGGAGAGAGTAGTTTTCTGGTGTTGGTGAGAGTAGCATTTGTTGCTGATGAGAGTAGCTTTTGGTATTGGTGACAGTATCTTTTGTTGGTGGGGATAATATCTTTTCGTTTTGGGGAGCATAGGTTTTTTGGTAAGGAGTAGCTTTTGTTGTTGGTGATAGTAGCTTTTGTTATCTCGCCGGAGGTTGCCGGAAATCTCACCAGAATAGCTTTTGTGACCTCGCCGGAGGTTGCCCGGGAATCTTATCATAGTAGCTTTTGTTGCTAGTCACAGTAGCTTTTGGTGTTAGTGACAGTAGCATTTGTGGTCGCCGGAGTTCGGCCGGAGACCCCCCGGAGTTGACCGGAGACCTCGCCAGAGAGGAGAGAGAGAATGATTGTTGATTTTGTACTCTAGTGGCATTTATGTAAATATGTTGGTTTTTAATATCCAAAATATAACACCTTTTTTAATCTAGTGGCCTTATGAGGGAAAAAAACTAGTTGGTGGCCTTATGGCTAAAAAAACATTCAAATATGCACTTATATGTAATTAACTCAAATATAAATTTGCAAAGAAAACTAAATACATAACCAATTAATTAAATACAAAGACTTAATTTCTCATTGGATAACATTAATCTTCTTCTCCACCCAAATTTGAATTTATTACTTTTTTTTTTCTCTCCTCATGATTAATTCGTTATTCAATTTACAAAATTAGTGTTAACTTTATCAAAATCTTTGCAATATTCTTTATGAACACTGAAAATAAAAAATTAAAACACGAAAAAAAATCAATTTTTTCTTCATCGCTCATAGTTGTTAACTTACTAATCTTGGTTGTTAGCTTACTAATTTTTTGATATGGATTGAAATAGACGAACATTGATACTGAAAGAAAAAAAAATGGAAGTAAATCATATTATGATTTTATTAGAAAACTTTAATATATTTTAGTTTTGTTATTGGTATAAATTAAATGAGAGATTTTAGTTACAAAAAAAATTATTTTTAATTGGATATGTCATATAAGGATATTTCTGGAAAGCAAAATAGGTTAGATAAGTAAATTTAATAATTGAAATTAAAATGTAGGGTGTAATGAGCAAGTAGGGTGAACAAAGTAAATGATAGGGTGGCAATAGCTGCACCCATCAATATATTAACTGTAATCCTAAATTATTGCAATATGTTTTAATGTAATCTCAGCAAATTTAATATTTTGACATTAATTTATATTATTAGTTTCTTGATTGAATTCAAAAGAAAAATCTATATATAATAAGACATTATTCTTCCTTAATCTTGCCTATTACATATTGCCTCATTCTCTTCTCATTCTCCTTCTTCTTCTTCTTTCTCTCATCTCCTATCAATATTGTCTCGTCTTTCTTATCACCACCATTGAGGTATTAGGATTAAATTTTGCTTACTACCTTGTACTTTCAAGGGTTCATCAGTTCAGTCCCTGCACTTCTAATTTAATCAGAAAAGACCTTGCACTCTCCAATTTCATCAAATCGATCCAATCTGTCACTATTCTGTCAATTTTCGCTGTTAAAATGCTGACGTGGGACCTTCTCACAGGAAAAATTCCCAAACTACCCATCGCTAGGCACCCCGCCGACGCGTCAGTGTTGTGAATGCAGATGGGTAGTTTGGAAAATTTTCCCGAAAATTGACGAAGTGGTGACGGATTGGATCGATTTGATGAAATTGGAGAGTGCAAGGAATTTTCTGATTAAATTAGAAGTGCAGGGACTGAACTGGTGAACCTTTGAAGGTACAGGGTAGTAAGCAGAATTTAGTCCTAAATATTATTATTCCATATGTGTGTGTGTGTATTGAAATTGTTGACTTACTCTCTTACATGAACCATTTCTCTCTTATCAATAGATTGATGATTTGTTATAAATATAATTTTTGTTTATGTATCTGCATATGAGGTATAGTGCGTGGTTTTACCTTTGCTTTAGACATATATGGTGAAAAACTTACCTCTTTATGAGGTGAAAATAATGATACCTCTATATGAGGTTTTTTTTTTTTTTGAGTAAACTAAGGTCAGTCTGTATTGAAATTGAAAGATTACAATGAGATGATGCAAAAATACATCAATAACCAAAATAAACAATACGAAAGGAAAAGATGCAAAAATTGCATCAGATTATAAGGAAGAATAAATAAGGCAAGAGTAACAGCATTGAAACACATGGCTGATTTTACACTACTGATTACAGCTAGGGGTCATCATGGGCCGGGCTAGGGCCGGCCCTACCCTAAATTTTAGGGCATAGGGTAGGGTCGGGCCGGGCCTAGTCAAAGTCAACAAAATTTAGGGCCGGGTAGGGTAGGGCCGAGACTTAAATATACTAACCCTTACCCGCCCGAAAAGCCCGAGTCACTATGGCCAAAAGGGCCGGGTCGGGCCGGCCTTCCAAATAGGGCTGAAATGGGTCTAAAAGGGCTTTAATTTGTTTAACAAAAAGAAATACATTATTCTTTTTTCCTTAAAATGTGGCTCCATGGTCATACTCATTGTTTTTTGTTGATCGTATTTAATATATATATATATATATATATATATATATATATATATATATATATATATTGAAATTAACTAGCTTATAAGTTATAACATTTATAAATATTAGTTAATGTGGTTATATTTAATTAACTATCTTTCTAAAACTCTAAATTAATTTTTATTTAACAAAGGAAACAAGAATTAAAGAAAATAAAGCTGAGGAAATCAATTACCAAAAAAGAGATAAGTTGTATGCTATAGAAAAAAAAGAAATTTATTTTTAAAATAGAAAAAATAGAAAATTATTAGGGCTTAAACGGGTAGGGCCTAGAGGGCCGGGCCGGGCTTGGCCCTAATGGGCTCAAAAGGGTAGGGCCGAAGGGCCGGGCCGGGTTTCAATTGCATGACCCTTACCCTACCCTATTTGAGAAAGGGTCGGGCCGGCCCGCCCTAATGCAAGGACCGGGTAGGGCTTCGGCCCTATGGGCCGGGCGGGCTTAGGGCCGAAGGGCCAAATGATGACCCCTAATTACAGTCGTGTAGTGAATTGAGTAGTCGATGGTTTGACTACCCATGCAAATCCAACGCACAAATTGATAAAAGTCAATTTGGCGCAGAATTGAGGGCACTCTTCCACCTAAAGATCGAAGCCGGCCAAGGGTGTCAAAACATGGCCATGTTAGCAGACAATCTTTCACGAACAGATACCATAGAATGGGTCCTGGATCCAATACCAGTAAAGCACAGGAGCCCCAATCCATTCTAGCAAAAGACAAATAGCCCAACAAAGATAGTGGGCCGCAGACCAAGCCCAATTCCCACCCAATCCATTCTAGTTTGCATATTATTTTTATGTTGATTTTGTGTTCTATAATTATATATATCTTGTAGTTAGGTTGATTTAATGTTGGGCTAAATACTAGTTAGTACCCTGTGGTTTAGGTCCAAAATCAATTCAGTCCCTGGACTTCTAATTTCATCAAAAACACCCCTGCACTTTCAATTTTGATCTAATAGGTCCAATTCGTTAATATTCTTTCAAATAGTTGGATTATTTGTTGAAAAACTATTTATTTTTAATAGTAGGACTCACTCCTAAATTGACAATGCAGACCACCTCGACACCACATCATAAAACATAGGTCATATATGATCCATATTAACAAGTTAAATAACTCAATTGTAAAAAAACTAACAAATTGGACCTATTAGATCAAAATTGAAAGTGCAGGGGTGTTTTTGATGAAATTAGAAGTTCAGGGACTGAATTGATTTTGGACCTAAACCACAGGGTAGTAATTTGTATTTAGCCCATGTTGGGTTCTTCACTTTCTACCTTTTGGTTAGGTTTATACTAGAAGAGAAAATATTTGCGATGTGAAAATATATGCCTCTGTATGAGGTAAAACACTCATGCTTGCATACTTTTTGGTAAATTGATTTCAAGTTCTTTAATTATACCTCGTGGTTAGGTTGACTTGATGTTTTAAGTTTGGAGTTTTATATTGTTTTTTTTTTTTGAAGGCAAAACAGAACTGAACTTTATTGAATCAAGGAGGAGGGGACTCCTGTTGTACAATGTCTCGGATGCACTCCGGAATGGAGTTCAACCAGTTGTTACAATTTGTAACATCCCGTATCTTAATTCACCGGTTTACTAGTCATTTGGACAGTAAACGACAATTCGATTTACTTTTACTTTTTTTCGGTAACTTTAGTGGCCCTAAAAGTTGACTTTTTGATCGGGTCAAAATTTGAGAAAACTTCCTTCATGAAAGTTGTAGAGGACGTTAAACCGAGCGCGTGCATATGTGGTACGTAAAAATCGGAGCTCGTATGCAAAAGTTATAAGCGAAAGATTAAAGTTACTGTTCATGATTACTGTTC
This sequence comes from Rosa rugosa, assembly GCF_958449725.1. Taxonomy (NCBI): domain Eukaryota; kingdom Viridiplantae; phylum Streptophyta; class Magnoliopsida; order Rosales; family Rosaceae; genus Rosa; species Rosa rugosa. The sequence goes on along the minus strand of NC_084821.1, from coordinate 59,888,411 downwards.
ACGGTAACTTTCTATAAATAGCCGAGTTACCAGGGTAAGTTTCCATTTCGGGAAACCTACCCCCCTACCCCAGCTTTTTCTCTCTCCTCTCCCCCGACTCTTTCTTCCTCTTCGGTCGGTTTCTTCTTCCTCCGAGTTCTTCCTTTTCCGGCCGATCCACGACGGAATCCGGGCACCGGTAGGCTCGCCTCCTCCTCCTTGTCACGCCTGCGGTGGTATTTTTCGGTAACTCGGCCGGAGGAGCTCGATCTGGAGCCGTGAAGTTTACTGTAGCCGATCGGAACTTTCGTCGATTTCCGGCGATTCCGGCCTTCTCCGGCCACCCAACCACCGTCGAAGGTTCGGTTTTTGACATAGATCATTTCCCCTAAGGTCTTGCAGTCCGATTTGCAGTGTAGAGGGAGAATTGATCGAAACCCAATTCTAGGGTTCTTGGAATTCTGGGTTTTCTTCACCGGTTCGATTCGATCATTTAAAGGACGACGTACCGAGCTATTGCTCGATGACGGAACACGAATGCGTGATCGTCGGAATAGTACTGTGAGTGGACTTTTATTTTTAAATATTGATGCATGCATTTATTTTCTTAAATAATGCTCTAGTTTTATTCATATTACATTTTGAGCAAATGAATTAATTTTCGGAATTTGATTTCGATTTATATCGTGGTTTTGCTTTCAATAATGAGTTCAAAGGTTGGTTATGATTTATAATGTTATTTGACGAATTACTTATTTCTGAGGTAATTTCCGGAATTAAGTATATTTCTAATCGCCGATTTAAGCTCCTGGAAGATTTTCAAGATGAGTTTCGATGGAGTTGGATTTTTCTCATTTATTTTTCGACTTTCGGTTTTGGCATTGGGAGTGCCTAATTAATGATTTTGGATTTGGTTTGTTTCTTGGAGATATTGAGAGATTTTTGTTGGAAATGGGATTTGCTTTTACTAATTTCCGGTTTTGGTTACGGATTTGAGAATATTTTGGCGTGTGGGACACGCCGTCGATTTATTCCTATTTCTCACTTATCCATTTTGAGATTGAGAGTAATCTTGGCGTGCGGGGTCACGTCGTTGAATACATGGTTTCTATCTCGTGTGAAATGTGGGGAAGCTACATGGATTTACTGGTTTTCGATGATTTTTTCCTCACCATACGCGGGTTATGTGATTAGGTCTCCTCCTCACTGACTTTGTGTTGGTGAGTGGCAGTTGAGGTAGCTTGTTCTCCTCCTCACCTACTTTGTGTTGGTGAGTGGCAGTAGAGGTGATTTATTCTCCTCCTCACGTGGGTGGCAGTCGAGGTCATTTGGTCTCCTCCTCGCACAATCTATGTGTGAGTGGAAGTTGAGGTTATTAGTTCTCCTCCTCGCACAATCTATGTGTGAGTGGCAGTTGAGGGTAGGTAGAGCCTGGGAGGCTCCATTTCCCGTATGGTGATATCTCTTCCCCATATCCTATCATTTCTCGACTAGCGGGGCCTAGTCTGATTTCCGTGTAACCAGCGGGGTTGGTCTTATCCTGTTGAGTATTGGAGTTTCGATCTTTTTTCTCAGTCGTTTCTGACTAGCGGGGCTAGTCGGTTTTTCTTGAGCGGAGCTTCTCGTGATTTGTTTTCTAAATCATTGCATGCATCGAGAGTTTTTAAGGAAATAAATGGGAAAAGTATAAAATCTCTTTCGTTTAGAATTGTTTATTTTTGTCCACTCACACTAACGTGTTTCCAATACTTTTCCCCTGGGCCCTTCGGTTTCAAATGCCCAGTTTGCAGGCGAATTAGTTGAGGTCGGGCGTACACGAAATTGAGGCATAGTCAGCAGCATGGCTTCCGCATCTGCCTTTGAATTAGGTTTTCCTCATATACCTTCCTGTTTGAATTGCTCTGATTACTTATGGGATTTATGTTATTCAAGTTGAGATATGTGTTTTGTGAATTGGAGATTGATGTTGATTTGGGGAGCAGGGTGGCTCCAGGAGAATAAGGATGGATGATTTAGAAGTGTAAATGTTTTCCTACAGGTTTTGGGTAGCCTACTTTTAGGGGAAGTTCCGCCAAATTTTTGGTAGAATTTCTTCTAAAGTGGGCCCCGCAGGGCCACTTCGGATTTCGGGGTGAAATCCGGGGCGGGTCCTGTCTCAATTATCATAATCAAAAGCTATACTAGCTAGTTGATGTGCTGCCCGGTTGCACAGAGTTTTATATTGTTTAGTTATGTTCATTTTATATTTATTCATAATTTTTTGAATGATTATATATAATTAATAATTTAAATTTCAATACTTGAAAAATTAAAAATAATAATATTGAAAATTTCGTAAAATTAGGTAATTTAATTTTGTTTCCTTTCTTGACCTTGATTTAACAAAGAAAAAGTGACCAGACTGCATCCACTATTAAACTACGAAATTGGACCTTGATTTAAATTCCTCTTCAAATTATTCATTCCTCCAGCAAAAAATTTTCATATGGTTTTCTTCATGAAATACTTCTCTGTTGGGAATTTGGGATCATCGATCAAAAGAAACTTTTACCATGCCATGGGCACATCACATCCATCTGTACTGGAATAAATGGCCTCTTAGAAAGTACTTGAACTTCCCAAATTAAATTGAAAGAATTTTTTTAATTACTGATGTCCAATAATTAACATCAGCATATGTAATCACCAAAATGTTCAAGAGTACTTGAAGATACATATGATCTTCCAAATTACTTTAAGAAAATTTGTCAACTTAATACTTGTTAATTATCACTTGATTCTAATTTCACTCATTTCTTGATGATAATACAACAGTAAGTTTGAAATTAACCCATGTTCTGGGAAACTTGGTATACCATTCACATTCTTATGTTATCAACTAATTAGATCTACACACACACACAATATATATATATATATATATATATATATATATATATATATATATCACCATATTGTGGAACAATTGCCAAAGAAAACTTGAATACTTTCTTTATAATAGATAGAACATTGCTAATTATATTGCTCCACTTCAGTTTGTTCCGTCCTATCACCAAGCTATGGGAATATAACCAGCTCATTTCTTATCTCTTTAGGGCAACAAAGCATGGAAATCAAAGATAAAGGCACAAAGCAAAAGGAATTCAAATATCACAACCGCCAATCCTCACAGTATTCTGTCTGCTGATAAGCAGTTGCACAACACAGCAAGAACTACCATCCCACTATCTTTTGTGAAGGCCTTGAGAGGCTGCAGCTGAAGCACAGTCCATTGTTTGAAACCCAATTCTCTCCTTCTCCAAGTCATACACGACCTCCACATTTTGTTGCTGGAAGCTCCCAAACACTCCGGCCGGCCCATAATCGCCATCATCCATGGTTTGGAACAACAAGCATTTCACCACGGTGGAGTTGATTGGAGGTCCCATAGCATAGAAGTGATTGCCTTGAGGCAATCCAAGGCTTACATTGTTCAAGAAATGGAAAGTGATTGAAGGAAAGAGATTATCTGAGGAAGCATTGGTTGTGTATGGAACTTTATAACAAAGATCAAAAGAAGTCTTCATCTCCATTTCCTTGGCTCTAGGATATGTTATCACTGATTGGAGCACTGAAAGAACGTCCGAGTAAAATGGCTCAGGAAGATGAGTATAAGTGGTTCCTGAGTCAATCAACATGCCCCCATTACCTTGTGAATCAAACTCTCTCAAGCTTAAGGGCACTTGTGTAATACTATTATTACCTATCGTGATAGATTCCAGACCAATATAGTAGTAATTAGGGTAAACGGGACTCTTCAACATTGGAGTGAATTGCATATTTTCTTTAGAAGAAATAGCAACATCTCCTATAACTAGAGGGCTTGAAATGTTGGGATTGTTTACATACTTGAAGGCCAAGAAACAGTGAGAGAAGCCCTTTTGTAGGAACCCTAGTTGCGATGGGAGGGAAAGCGGTCCCCTACCAAACCCTACAATACCAATTGGCTCTCTAAAAGTAGACCCAATGCACCCAAAACAGAAACTGGGAATTTCACTAGTGACATTGCTAGGGTTACTGCTACTAAATCCATGAACCCTTAGTGTATCTCTACTAAGGGTCCCTACGACAACCCCACCCGCACCATAGGTATAAGCAAATGAAGGGCATGGTCTAGGACATGTTCCCCTAATAAGGGTAGTGAGTGAGCAACCGGCCATGGTGCATGGATCGAGAGCGTTATCGGAGCTATGGATATCTTTGCAAAAGGGGCTACCACATAGGTCTCTAAGTGATGAAGAAGAAGCTGAAGGAGAGAAAGTAGGGTTTAGTTTAGTGTTTCTATAGTCATCACAATCCATGCAACTAAAAGAGAGATTTCCACAAGGAACCCAAGTAAGGTCACTACCAGTATCCATATAAACTTGAATGACTTGTGGGGGTGTCCCCAAATTGAGAGATATCAGATACCCATCTCTGACTTCCCTCAGTGGCTCCATCAAGTCTAAGACTTGTGATGGTATCTTTTTTGAGTTAGCGGAGGATGTTGGACTCCGAATGGAACTCCGAGCATGCCTCAGACCAAGTACTAGGGATGTAGTACAGGACCTCTGGCTGGCTAGGGTTTGGTTGAAACTCAGGAATGCAATGAGTAGAAGGATAAGGATGGAGTTATTGGTGAAGGGTGTTGCCATTTAGACTTTTGAGTGAGCTGACAAGTAGTTGGTATGGAATCTATTTATAGATGGGGTTTTCAACCTTGATCAATCAAGCTTACATATATAGGGTTTTCTGAGATGGACTAAGCTAACAGATGTTTACGATCAAAGACCTAGGCTCTGAAGAATAGTGCGAGTATGAGTGTGTGAGCAGTTGAGCACACAAACGCACATGCGAGAGAGATGTGCATACCTATTATTAAGTTATCATAATTAACAGACAACAGTACTACTACTACCTATAAGTAATCATAATAGCTAGATTAGATGTGCATACATAACTACATATAAGTAATCATAATTGATAAACAACAGTGCTACTGTACTACCTATAAGTGATCATGATAAATTATAAGGACATGGAGTACGTAGTACTGCGCGTGCTTTATATTATATACAGTTTTTAGACATCTGACCAACAAAGTGGTAATCTCTAAGAGTCTCTGGCGAATCATTCACCTTCATAAATTTAGAATTCCTTCAAAGAAAAGAAATAATGCTGCATCCATGGTGCATATAGTATCATAGTTGCTGTTGCTGGAGATCCAGAGTTCAAAACTTGCAATATATTCTCATTTCTCACTTTTCGTTTGTTCGCAGAGTGCAAAACCTATATATGTAAAGATAGAATGTATCTAGTAACATTATCAGCCTAATTAAGGTGAGATCAGCAGCTTATAACAAACATTGGTTAGGATTTTTTACAGCTCAGTAGGATAACATAAAGCGCTATCAGCGCCGTGCAAATATTTCTAAAACGTGGAGCTATAGCAGAATGATGACAAAAATTTAAAAGGAAGATATATGGTTATATGATGTATAGGTTAAAGTAATAAAGTCGAAGACTGATTCCTAACAGATCATAACTGTAAGAGATAGTGGAACTCATGCCACTGCGGATTTTATGGTTCTTTGAACATAAAAAACACAAGAATATGAGGACCACGTCAGAGGTGCAACCTTCTCACCTGGAGATGATGCAACATCCGCAAAATACCGGATACAGCCAAGTTGCCAACAACTGATCAACTGCTACTTATTGCTATTTCCAGGCTCTCACATGGGATTAGGATACTATTTCAGGAACAAGGGCCGGGATTACT